>NC_133769.1:61902177-62016070 GCF_003597395.2 Chelonoidis abingdonii | reverse complement strand
GCCAATGCATTCTTAAAATTCTTTCCACACTCTCTACAATTCACCACCAGATGTCAGGGTAGCGCTCATCCTGACTCTGCTTACACATGAAATGGTAAATCCTCTAGTTCTTCCCCTTTGTTGGCTCAGACCTGCTTCATTCTCACCTCCCCCATGCACTGCCATACAATTAGGACAGGCTGACTGGGCAGGGCAGGCACCACCAAATCCAGCCAACTCTTTCACAACAGAATTGCACTGGTTCACTTCAAGGGGGACTTTTGTGGCAGTGGAGTGAAGAGAGAAAAAGAAGTCCAGTGAAAAATATGATGATTGGTGGCGAAGGAGGGGACACAAGAGAGGGAGAAACCAAATAGAGAGAAAGAGAGAAAATGAAGAGAAGAGAGAGAAAAATTCTAACAAAATGAAACCCAATATACATAGAGAGAGGGAGAGCAGGGACCAACACAGCTCCCCCTTCTCTGCCTGGTTTGGGGCAGCACAACTCTTCCTCTTCCTTGGCTTCCTTTAACCACTTAATACAATGACCAATAAAAGAGAGAAAAAAAGATAGATAACAGACAAATCTACGAGTGGGATCATTAAAGCCAGCCTTCCTCTGAGAGAGTACATGAATAGACAGAAGAGGGACACTCTTCTAGCCTTAAGAGGCAGCATCTCTTTGAATAGAATATTTTTAATTGAATCACAAATGTAAAACATGGAGGAAAATGTGTAATAATATAGATTCTATGGCCAGAAGGGACCACTGTGAACTTTTATTCTGTATAACATAGGCCATAGACTTCCTAAAATAAAAACAGTTTTGAACGGGTAAACTTCAGACCAGTTTGAGAAGGTAGCAAAATCTCAAGCTCCCTAAAACTGACCTATCCCTACCAGAAATAAAAACAAAGGGACACATGCAGGAAGTTAAGTTAGTCATTTTATTTTAGTGTCATTTGACCTTATTATCAATCAGTCTTAACAGTATCTGTTGGGTCTTAGAAATCAAGTGCTAAATGAATCCCGAACGTTGTGCTGTTATCTCATTTAAAAGGATCCATTCTAGTGCCATTGCCAAAGCAAAAAGATATGACATGCCCACGTATAGTGATATTATGAAACTTCATTATCTTGTGACTCTTAAAAATGTCCGACTAACATTGAAATTAACAGGCATAATCAGAAATTTTTATTTATTCTGCAATATTCTGGTTTGGGGGTAGACAGTTGTCACCAGCCGTTGTCTAAATAATATCAGGAATTTTATGGCGAGATTATTAGAACAGTGTATATTGTGGTAATACTAAAACAGCTGTGAGAAAAGATGTTAATCTGAGAGCAGTTTTGCACATACAAGGTCCTCTCTCCCTTAAAGAGATGAAATTGTGAGGGGCTAGAGGTTTCCAAACAATCTCCATCTCAGTGCATTGTCTATTTATGTGCTAAGCAGAATGCTTTTACTCTTCTATATGTGATTTTTTTTCAATGTATTTGTCAAGGCATTTGAGAAGATTGTATTTTTTACAGTGTTTCTAATCTTTTAAATCAAAGGGAAAAGGGAGAAAAGAAGCAAAGGTCAAGAATTTGATACCCCTAGTAGTGAAAATGTATCCTGCTTTGAGAAAAAGCTCTGTGAAATGAGCTGTCAGAATTTACCTTTTCTCTAGCTGCTACATTGCATGGGCGTGAAGAGAACTGGAGTGGCCGCTGATGCTTTCCTTCGATTCCAGTGCACCTAATCATATTTTCAATACTGTACTTTTTCATCACTGCAGAAGATGACAGAATTTTGTGACAATTCTGGGAAATGCTTTCTGATGGTCTCTTCTATGAATTATGAATATTTCACAAAAGCACCACAGTAAATGAAACAGGTTTGTTCTTCACAGACCTAGGAACTGGTTAGCGGTTAGTTTCTCTGTTTCTTTTACTTTAGCTCTGATGTTATTACTATTAAGATACCAAATAGACACCTTTGGAAAATGTAGATTTTCTCCAAATTTAAATGACCAAGAAACCAGTTGCGATTTCTGTATTTACCCTCAGCTTTATTTTTCCCAGTGTTTATGAGACTTGTTTTTCCTGCAAATTACTGGTCCAAATTCTGGCCTGGGTTGGAAATGACAGAAAGCCATTATTACCATCTGAAAGTTGTTCAGTAGCTTCTTTGACACCATTTAGCAATTTCAGTCTGCTTCATAGGCAGCAATTGTCTGCATCACTTAAACCACAATAATAGCACTAAATCCTTCCCATTTAATGTTCTCAATAGACAGACCAGGGATAGAAGACCTAATCCCAATCCTTCAAAATTATCTGTTAACTTTAATGGGAACTATGCTTGAGTAAGAGCTGCAAGTTTGGACCGCTGGACCTGATCCAAGTCCCACTGAAGTCAAAGGAAGTCCTTCCAGTGATTTCAAGAGAAGAAATAAGCATGGATAGGTCTGTATTACCTAAACATGCACAGACACACTCATTGTCCCTTCAAGTACAATTGTGGGCTCAATATTATCATCTATTCACTGCTTGAATGGGATTCTTTTCCTCCAGTGGGAAATAACATTCAAAAAATGACTGTATGGGATGCAGGAGAGATTATGTATGGGCTATTCCCATAGCAGTCACTGAACGAAGCATGAAGACTACCACAAAAGGCATTATATAATTATGATAGGCAAAACTAGTGCCCACTGTATTTGAAAGCACAATAAAGTCTCCCTGGAGTTTATATATTATTTATCTTACAACTTTTATAGTCTCCATGTATGAAATAATTTTGGTTGAAGGAGATTACAAAATCCATAGGCATAACCTGCCTCACAGAATTTAGAGATGGAAAAGATCCACAGGTTCATCCAGTCCATTTCTTTGTCAGTGTACAGTTGTTCTTACCGTCTATTTTCTCATGATCTGTGTAGTATATCTTTAAATCTGCTAAGTGATCGGCTTTCTGCCACTTCTCTTCTGTTCCACACCCTATGAAATCTCATTACCTGGAAGTTTTATTCATAGATGAACTGGGCCAGATTCTCAGCTGGCATGACTCCACTGACTTTACCCAGGTTCAGCTTCCAGCCAGGTGATATTGCTATGCTTCTGTCTAATAGATGGCAGAGCCCTTCGTGCTGGCTAACCACATTGCTGCTAACAGTGTAGGAGAGGAAGCATCTGCAGAGTTGCGACACCCTCATCATTCAGGTGGGCAGGAGGGGTTAGAAAAGGGCAAGGACTGGGCGGAGTAACAATTGTCCTCCTGGGATGGCTTTGCAGCATGCCAATATTGTGCTTTCCCTTACTATGGGCTTGTGGCAAAGCCATGACTGTGCCCCAAGGGAGCAACAAATATGCTGTAGATTGTAGTAGGTTTTTCTGCTCCTTCTAACCCCGAGCCTTTCCTGTATCTCTTAGGAGCTGAAGCAAACACACCTCCCACTCCCATCAGCCCTTCTGCAATTGCCTTGTAGACTGTTTTAAATTATGCCAGGGACATTTTAGCCCCTGGTTTGCCCAAGGTTAGAGGAGTAGAAAGGGAACTAACACCTTTTCCCCTTCTTCTCCACAGATGCGCTGATGGTAAATTTGACACAGCTGAGACTGGCCCAAACAGAATACAGGGTTCAGGTTTTAAGCCTGTCAACTTTTTGCCTTTCACAAGCACAATATTTACTTACAAATGATTTACATCTACATATTGCTGCAGTCATACCTTCACTACAAACTGTTCAGCACCATGAAAGCCAGTTGGAAAGGGTTCTTTCGAATATAGTTTTATTTTATTATGAAAAATGTGTGCCTTATGAGGTATTTTTGTCAAGGGTGCATTGTAAACAAATTAATTATACAGCCAAGAAAACTATGCAGCATAGCAAAAATACTGGGAAAATCGTTTTAAAGATAGGTTGAAGTAGCTTGAAAAGTCACATTAAGGTAAAAAAAGCCATCATTCTTTTGCAGAAAATGTAGTATTAATGCACATATTGTCTGTCATAGTTTCTTAGGCTCTGATCCTCTCAGGAGCTGTGCTTTTATTGATGTCATAAAAGCAGCTGTTCATATTTTACTCAGGATAACTGGCAACCTATTAAAATTCACATGCTATCTACCTTTTCACTCATGGGGCAAACTGTTTTTATTTTATTCTTGATGTTTTGACACAGCAAATAATTTAGTTGCTTTCACACAGGAATGCTAAATGTTCTGTAAACAGTAATTACAGGGTAACTCATGTACATTCATGCTATTCATAAGACATACTAATAGACCAATATATACAATTTATATTTCCACTAAGTATATTTGTCTTCTGGACTACTTACCATCAGTTGTTCATGGATGAATCTAAACTGTCACCATGGTCATCACACAACTAAAATGATTCCTTTTCTAATCTGTAATTTGGCTGATATTGCTTTCATTTACCTATTATAAATTTTTAAACAATGCAAGCTCTTGTTATGTTTGTGTTGCAAATAAGTTTAAAATCTTTACTCCTTGTATGTCTTTGTCTGTTTTGAAGGCTTATATATGTAATTTCTTAATCTAGGATGTTTGTGGTATCATGATAAAGATTAAAAGATTATCCAAATCATTTTAACCAAAGTACGAGTACCTTTGAATGTGGCTATTGGTGGAGGAGAGTCATTTAGATACTCATATTGTCTCTACTGAGCATTTCTATTCTACTGTATTGAATATATATCTGTCCATCCTTTTATGGAATTCTCATTAATGGTACTCTGACACTGGAAGATGATCAATGGTTCACACTGTGGTATAAATACCACAAGAACTTCTATGGAAGGTGGTAATTGTATTCAGAAGTTTAAAGCCTGATTCAGCAAGGTACTTACATATATGGCTAAGTTTAACATGTGAGTAGCCCCACTGAAGTTAAGCATGTGCCTAAATATTTTGCTGACTTTGGGCCTAAAGTTATAATGCAGTGCTCAAAGTGCTTATAGGGAGTTAAAATACATATTTGATATGGGGCTATTCAAATACTTTAAATACTTCTCTCATAGTGTTAACAACCACATTTCATTCCTTAAGAATGCAGAAAATACAGAAAGTAAAGTATGCATTTAAAAAGTGCTGCAAACTGTGCAAATAATCTGTCTTCCACACAAAAATGAATATGTTAAAGAAGAAAGGAAACATGGAGCAGATATTTGCTGTCTCAACAGACAGTAGATTAAAATAAGTAGACAGCAAAAAGAAGTAGGATGGTGCTTTGTACTCACATCTAAATAGGTACTGAAAATTTGGGATAAATTGGCATAGCTCTGTTAATTTTATTGAAGCAATGGTGATTTACACAGCTGAGATCAGGCCCATGATGTTTGTCCCCCCCAGTTTTCAGGCTATACCTTTCCATTTCAATTTACAGTCAGATTTGGGAGAATCACATGAGTGTGGACAAAACAAAACTGATACTGATATTTTTGTTTTCTCTCTGCTGATAGCAAATAAAACCTCAAGGCAACGTATCATGTTCCTGCTTTGAGTCCATCACCATCCTTTCATTTCCCATATGGAAGGTGCAGCCATTTTCCAAGCAGCTACTTGAATAAAGCTGGTTTTGGTTACAGTCTGGCCTAGTGGAAATTTAGCTCATTGTGTCTCTGGAAGCTATCAGCTAGTTGGAACATTGCAGGATGAAAGGGGTTCAGGATAGGAACAGCGAACATCACTTGAAATAAGAAGTTTGCATGGAAGATTTTAAAACCGTCTCTTGCAAATCCTTACTCATGCAAGTGGTCTCATTGACCAGGTTGTGTGAATAAGGATTACTCATGTGAGATAAAGTGAGAACAATTTGGCTTTTATGTATTTAATTGGTTTATTGATTAGTTTATTGGTTCTGAGTCTGTGTAGCTACACTAGGCTAGCAGTAAGCTTTCAGGGAGATTCAAGAGGAAAGTTTTTCAAGCCATCAATTGAGACCTGATAGAATAGCAGCATTCCAGATAAACTCAACTTCCTTTGCAGCCAGTGGAAATTCTGGGGATCATGTGGGGAGTATTTCACACATTTTAGTTAAATTTGAGTTTTGATTATGGGATCAAGATAATACCTATTTGTTCTGAACTGATTTATGTATCCCATTTATTTATAGATGCAGTGCTCCACGACTTCACTATATAACAGGCAATGGAAAAATATCTGAAAGGAAAAAATAACTATTTCATTGGTAGCAGCATGAATAATTAAGAATTTGCCAGGTTCAAAAAAAAAAAAACACCAACCTGGAGAACTACTAAGTTACCCGCACCATTTCAAATCATTTAGCACTTTTTAAATTTGGATTTGCATAAAAATTGAGACATACATCTTGGGATTTATATTTGGAATTTAATAAGTTTTTTATTTACTTTTTCCTCTCAATTTAAATGATGCCAAGCTTTGGGTGACCTCTCCCTCTTGAAGAAAATTAGAGATCAAATTATTTCTTCTTGATTAGCATCTTGTGGAACGACACTCAATTTAGCCATTGGTATACAAAGTCAAAATCTACTTTCAGGAGTAAGTTCAACATGCACTAAGGAAAATTAACTATACTTTTTTCTTTTTTGGCAACTTTTTCTTTCCTTTTCCACCCCTCTTCCTATCCAAACTCCAAATTAAGCCTCAAATGGTGGTGCTGAATTGTTTAATCTCTTTCACACTGCCTGCAGAGATTAGCTGAAGTGACACAATTTCTAATAAAATTTTACACCAGTAAATCCGGCTTGAAGAGCAGATGTAAAAATCCTGCTGATTGTCATGCATTTAGGCATTCATTCATAAGAAAGCACACTACTGTGCATACGTGGGACAGGATGTTTTGCTATGCCAAAAGTGAATCTTCATGCTGTTGAATTTATGCATTTCCCGCTGCTACTAAAATGCTTGTCTGAACGTTCAGGCAGGAGAGAGCTCTCTCCATGGAAAATACTCATCTTCTGTTCAAGTCAAAAGGTCTGACTTGTACGCCTTTCCCTAGGATTCAGTCGTAATTTTCAGCCTATGTTTGCTTTACCTTCGCAAAATTCACAAAGAAAATTGCGGTGCTAACTTTTAGTTCAGCAAGACTGTGTGAGACAAGTAATAAATGGAGAGGAGAAAAAGAAGAAAACAAACCAGAGATTCCACAAAAATAAATGCAGCATCCCCTTCACCCCATAGAAACAAAATTATTCTGACAGAGTAGGCAATTCCGCTTGGCAAACCATCCTAAATTAATTACCTTCTTGACATTTTAAAGGAAGGTTTCAGATTGTAAATTTAACCCAGACAAAGCATTCTTTTTAATCTTGTCAGTATGCAAACTACTTTGCACTGCAGTCTGTGAATTATTTATCAGAGAAACGACCCCAAAGGGTGAAAGGAAAAGCAGGAGTATTTGATCTAAGATTCTGCAGCCTGATGTATTTCTCTGTCTTAGATCTGTACCTGTTGCAATTGCTTAATATTTTCTTCTTTTGACATTCATGATATTTAGCATGGGTACTCTATTTCTCAAAAGCTTAATTTAAATCATTTTTTCCAATTCAAATGCATTTATTTGAGTTCTAAAACTATATGACCCAGAAAAATAATTATATTGTATATGCTTTCCAGTGCAAAACAAACAAACAAAAAAATCCCAACCCCCGCGAAGAAACAACAACCCCTCCCCCCCATCTTTCTGTACCATATGTTTCCATGGTGTAAATGTTTGACATGCATGTTTTTTTGTGCACTCAAATGAAAATAGAACTTGAAGAAAGAGATCAGGGAAATTACAAATTACCACTTGCAAATACCAATGCCATGTTAATAATTTTTCAAATGACATAACATTAGAGAAGACGTATGGTCTTGTGGTTAAAGCAGTGGATGACGACTTGGAAGATCTGGGTACAAATCAGTTCTGCCACAAATTTTCAGTGTAACCTCAGGGAAGTCACTTAATTTCTGTGCTTCAGTTCTGCCATCTACAAAATGAGAATACTAATACTTCCTTCTTCTGTCTTGTGTAATTAGATTCTAAGCTCTTTGAGGCAGCTCTTGTTTTGTGTTTGTCCAGGACTTAGTGTAACTGAACCCTGACCCCAGTGGGGGCCTCTAAGTGCAACTGTAATACAAATATTATTTCTAATTTAGGGAACTGTGCAAATCAGACTTTAGTAGAAAGACACAAAATCCACATTAAACCCTTTCCTGTGCTGGTGTGTCATGCAGGGGATGGGAGGCCAACAAGGGGTATTGGAGAGTGAACCCACCCAACGCTCATCCTGCAGTGGCAGTTCCCTTCTCTGGCCCATTGGCCCTTTCCACAATAGCACATGATGTGCATGTCCACGCGCAGGTGGTACTGTCCCCCCCAATACCCTGCCCCCTTCCTGGTGCCACTGGATCACTTTCCCGAAGCTGGGCTGTGGTGGACCTAATAAAATGATCTGGTGGATTGAATGTGGCACTTGAGCTGACAGTTGCCTATTCCTGTAATAGAGAGTCTGATTCTGATCCCACTTACAGTGAGGTAAGTCCATTGACTTCATTAAAGTTATCCCATATTTTCGCCCAGATCAGAATTAAAAAAACAGTTTTGTCCGCCTACCACAATTGATGATTTTAAGACTCCATGTTTGGCACCTTATTAATAAAAATGTTTTAGAATACCATAACTAAATAAACTTGCAACACCAATAAAACTATGCTTTAGTCTCAGAACTTCAATATCTGCATGCACATTGCTAAGCTCCACCAGCACATTAGTTCCTGTTTCATAAATATATAATAGGATGCACTTTAGCCGAGGCTGAGGCCAGGTCTGCACTGCGACTTTAAATTGGTTTAATGGCCGATATACCGATTTAACGCGTACCCGTTCACACGACGTCGTCATTAATATCGATTAAACGGCTCCTTAAATCGATTTCGGAATCCTCCCAGACGAGAGAGATAGCGCTAAATTCGAAAGTATAACTCGAATTAGGGTTCGTGTGGACGGAAATCGACATTATGGCCTCCTAGAGGTATCCCACAGTGCACCACTGACTGCTCTGGTCCGCAATCTGAACTCGGATGCGAAGTGCCGGTAAACAGAAAAGCCCCGAGACCTTTAGAATGACATTTCGTGCTTTCACGTGTCCAGCTCTGATCAGCGCGGGTGGCGATGCAGTTCAAATGCAAAGTAGCTCCTGCATTGAACCTTACGGGAGATACTAGATCTGATCGCTGTAGGTGAGACAAATCTGTTTGTCCAGAGCTCCGTTAAAGAACAGGAAATGCCAAAGCGTTTGAAAAATAAACTCCAGGATACACAGCGGTGCATGACAACCGTAACGGGAAGCCAGAGACTCAAATGGATCTCGTGCAGGGAGGGAGGAAGGGTAATGAGGACTACAGTACCAGTCTCCACAGCAGTCTCTGAAAACTATTTGCATTCTTGGCTGAGCGCCCAATGTCTGTAGCTTAATACACGGTGTCTTGCATGGTTACAGAACAGCTTGTCAGTCCTTCCCTCCCCCCAGCACGTGAAAGAGAAGATAAAATAAATAATTCCTTGAGTACTGTAAATGTCACCCTCTGTGTACTGATGCTGCTGGCAGAGAGTACGCGAGGTGTTGACAACGTCAGGATACCGTTTGTGATCTCAGGGGTCATGATTGCTGTGCTATGGCGTTTGCTCAATGCATCGCGGAAAAAGGCGCCAAAGGTTGTCTGCTGCCTTCACAAAGGGAGGGTGAGGCTGTACCCAGCACACCGGGCAGTTTTCTGCCCCATCAGGCACTGTGCATTCAACCCGGAAGTGGGAACTATGGAAGCTGAGGAACAGCTACCCACAGTGCACCGCTCCTGAAATCGATGGTAGCTTTGGACCATGGACGCAAACAATCGATTTCGTGATCCCACTGTGGACGCGCTAAACCGATTTTATTAGATCTGTTTTGTAATATCGGTTTAAGCTAATTCAAAATAATCGTGCAGTGTAGACGTACCCTGAGATACTGTATGAATTTCCTTCCTTTGTAGCTTTCGCTTTTGCTGAAATTTAAACAGACAGTCTATCAATTTGCAGGGAACAACTATAATTCTCTTTAACTCTTGTCATACACCTGAAAAATGGTTTATTTGGCCTGTGGAATTTTCTGCTTCTTGCTGTGAGTTGAAATGAATCTGATAAAGAATGTTAGTACATTTTCAGTTTTAGTGTATTTCCTAAATGGTTTTGTTCTATAATTCTGATTCTTTGATTGGCTGTGGGGATTTTTCGTAACACCACATTTTCTTTATTTTCATGTGCCAATAGCTAAGTGTTCCAAAGCCAAGATATGTGATACTTCTCCATAATACAAATGAATATAAACAAGGTGGGGATCTCTTTTAGTGCTACTAGATATATTTTTCTAATAGAACAGGTTAGTTCCTACTGAAACCATTTCTTGAAAACAATATTTGTAAAATCAATATTTGGGCTCTGTTCTTTCACAGGTGAACATGAGATTTTCATGCTTAATTATTATTCACAGTAATTTTAAGTGTATGCCTAAATTCTTCTGTGTATTAGTGACAGATCTGACTGCTCAGTCCATAAGAGTAAGGTCATCAAATGAGCTAATTTTAAGGTAGTGGCAGTAAAAGTGCTCTGTGATCTGAGGCTATAGAAGCTGTTCATTCCATTTCCTTTGCCTACCAGAGGCAGGAGACGGGCCTATGTGTATCCTCCAAGTCCTTCTCATCTAACTCCACTTTCCTCATGTGCAGGGCTTAGAATTTATGAAAAATCCACATCTAAGATATAGGATACTTGTACTCATTAAATGTTTCAGGCCCCTGACAGCCACCTACTAAAGGAAAACCCACTCATACTGAGCTACCAATAACACTTAGTGCTCCCAGAAGCCTTAGGGGGTCATCAGGAGACACTGTGTCTCTTAGGGGTGTGCTGCATGAGACTAGGACACAGGAGGAATGCTTCAGTGCTAGCCCAGAATCCCAGCTCAAAGTCAGAGCCTAAAATCACTGATAACTGACTCCCCCACTAACAGCTGAAATCACTGAGAACTATGTTAAGTGATAGGACCTCAAGACATCCCAGAGGATGCAGAACTGAGAGGTAGTGAGAGGCCGGCAGGGCAACCGGCTGAGCGGCAGGGGGCAGGGGGGGTGAGGCAGTGAGCACTCAGACAGTGGAGTGAGTGAAGTGCTCCGCCACCAGGATGGGAGGTGAGCTCATGTAGATGCACCTCTGAACTCTGGGTCTTCGCTGACCAATGACAATAACTTTGAGTGTGATGCAGTGGAAGGACAAGGGAGAGGGCACATTAAAGGAACTTTGGTTGCTGGACTTAAGAACCTGAGACAAAACCCCAACATATACTGAGGTGGGTGTTTTGCTCATGGTTTTATGTTTACAAATCCTGCTTGTGGTGTTTTCTCTAGTTAATGCCAGGTTATTTTCCCCCTTTTATTAATAGTGTCTTTTTTATACTCAGATTCTGTGCTTGCACCTGGGGCACTATTGCCTCTTAGAGGCACCCAGAGGGTGGTGTGTAATTGTCTTAGGTTACTGGGTGGGTCTAGAGTCAGTTCTGTGTTATACAGTCGAAAAGGAAACCCTACATATTGAACCCGGCCCTTGTTGCTGAGTTACATCTGTTTAGTTTGTAAAGTGCTTTGAGGTCAATGGATGAAAGGATCTAGATAAGGACGTAGATTTATTAACTCAACTTAAATATTATTTTATGCTAAACTTTGTATCTACACCTTTAAGACTGGGAAAATGGGCACTTATTTATTTTTAGATGTGCATCAATAGCCATCAAACTTTGGTGTCCTTTGTTCATGACTTTTTTCTGATCCTCCCCCCGCCCCACACACATATCATTAAAATTAATGGGGGGAAATCCACAAGAAGCAGATTGTAGATTCATATCTCAGGTAGCTGACGCTGAACACTTGTAGAGAAAGAGAGCAATGTAAGAAATAAATCTACTCTATCAAGATATGCACTGGCAGTCTTGGGTGTCTTCCCAAAGTCCAAATCATTCAAGATGAAATTCACTTCTATGCTGCAACAGATAACTCCCAAAAAGGGAGTTAGTGGGACTTATCTGGTACATGGGCGGTGTGCTGATATTATGCACAAGAAAGAATTTCACCAACAATGTATTCAGATCTTTATAATTAGAAATATCATCTCCCTGGTTATGTAGTTCTTTTATTTCCCAGGGTGTATCATCTTAAGTCCCAGAAGTCAAGGCAGTGAATCTGATGAGACTGCCAGCTAGGACTAAACCTCTTTGGTGAAACACTGAAATTACAGAAGTTGAGGGAGTCTGCTCTGTCACTGTGTTCATAAGACGAGTGGTCTCAAAAGGGAGGCTATAATTTCATTCATCTGATATATTTCAAGCTGAGTAGAGGAAGTGCTACTAGAGGTTTTTGTTGATTGCTGATGTCATTCCTCAGAAGAAGAGAAAATATCTTTTACACAATGATAGCCTGTGAAAAAAGTTTGATAACCTCATGTGGGTTCCTTTCCTTAGGGAAAAGAAAAGAATGATCTCCTGGCATCATTTCCTCCTGTGTATTTGTATGGGATTGCAGTGTCTATATAGGGGGGAGAGTGAATGAGTTCTGTCTTTGTGTGCCATTTCAGCTCTTGTGTACACTGGCATCTGGCAGAATGCCTGTTTATTGGAAGTTGCAGAGGCACACAGTGGCCAAAGCTTCCCCTTATCAAGGCCCTGCAAAGATCTAGTTTAGTCACAAAAGTTTGTGTTGCTCTCAGGGGAGATTATTTGGCTTGGGTGACTGGAAGATGCGCTGATTCAGTACATCCCTGCTGCAACTAAAGTTTTCCTACTCTTGTGGAAACCCCAAGGAAGAATGGCAGTGGGGACACACTTTGTCCTCCCTACAGACATGTGCCTCTCTGGGTGCAGCAGGCATTAAATGGGCAGGGAAGTGCAGTTTTCACTGGACTTCCATTTGTCAGTCTTTCTCTGCACTTAAAGAGATTCTCAATGGCCTTCTTATGTATCGTCTGCAACACTGAATAGCTATTGTGAACTGCAAGTATGAATCTGTTTTCCAGAAGTACATATTTATATAACAATATGTGGTTATTATAATTTTGCATACACAAGTCCAGGTTTCTTAGATATTCAGCCATGAATGCAATGGGAATAAGAAAGCATTAAGTCACAGGTGGCAGACTGTATTTGGCTAACTGACATTAATGATTATAGATGGGGGATTGTTCAGGCTATCTGAGCAATCAAACTGTGTGGTTACATCAAAAGGCTAAGACTGAGAACTAGTGTGGTTGGGAACTCCTCCAGAAACTCCAGCCTGACATCTGGTGACCAGTGGATTTCACAACTATCCATCATCTTACAATATTAAGGAATCTGGTGCTTTTAATAAACACGTCATCATAACAGTCATAATCTACAGTTCCTCAGTTGGCTTCCTTTTATAATTAATGATAGGACCAAGTCATGTAGTTTGACCTCATTTATCAAACACTCAAAAGTTTGAGTTTATTTGAATGTGAGGTTTGGTTCAGCCCATTTGAAAAATGGGAACCATTCAAGTTAATATTTAGAACCCTTTTCTTATCCACCTCTCCTAAAAGAGTTTGGACCTGGGGTTTTGCTTTAGGCCATACCTGCAATATTGTGGTCTGTCAATAGATTTATGTTCCTCGGTAACCAATAGATCTTTGTGCAGTTCTATAATGACTAGGAAAATGATGCTTTTACCAATGACCATTTTTAAGCTTCCATTTTAATAGACAGGCAACGAAACCTCTCAGAATGAAACCTCTCAGAAAGCTCAACATAGAAAATAATCAGTAATGATATGAAGATAACACTTGACTGGTTACAGAAAATGATAAAATGCACATCTGGAGAACTTCTACACATAACAACTATACCAGTTGAACAGACTTGTTTAAGAAAGAGATAATAACGGTATATGTCTATTTCTTGATGTAAAATGTTCTTAGGGAAGATTGAGGTCAATTTTCTTTCATAGTTCATAGAAAAGGTACTTATACAGATTCCTGTTTAATTTAAGAATCAAATTATGCTGCAGTTCACTGAGTAGTCAAAACAGTTGATCAGCCATTTCATATGAATGATTCAGAATATAACAAATAAAAACAGAACATAGAGGAATGCTGAAATAGCCATCACTTAAAACCTTTTGTGAAAACATTAATAAATACTTTACTGCAATGGAAAACAATGAAGAAAACTGTAATTAAGAAAAAGCAAGCTGCAAAACACACACACACATACTATTAATCAGTGGCCATGAGATTTCTCAGATCCTAAGATACTTTGATTAAAGAAATTTTTTTTTACAAGATGTAGAACTAAAACAGTTTTTTTATATGCAGGAGGATGTGATGGGGGTATTAAATCCAATTATTTGGTATAAAACACTAAAGGCTAATGAAATCTTCTGTTCTCATCGATAAACAGAAAGGATAATTAGAAGTGAGAATAAAAGAACTTCTATATATAAATGAAAAATAAGAGATGAGACTTGTGTTGTACAAACCTATATAAGACATAATGATTATCCCAGTGGTTCAGAGAGAAAAAAGATTTCAGCAATAAAATTCTACAAGGTAAGATTACTGAAAGAGTAGGAATCATGGTTACAAAGAAACTTTCTTTGCTAGTGGGTATTGGGTTCACAAAGTATAGCAACCTACTGCTGCTACCAGTCAATCAACTCAGCATTGCCAACCTCAAGAGATCAAAAGGCATACATTGGACCTTCTCAAGAGACAAAAAGTCATGAGCTTTTTTTTAAACAAGACTAAATTGTATGGGGTTTTTGGTCTGTCTTGATAATTTTTTTTAGCTCCCTCTGCTCCTCCCCTTGGGCCAAGAGACAATGTTGTCCTCTCCCCAAAATTTATTGGGTAAGGTGACTATGAGTCCTGCCAAAGGAGGTCTCACCTCCACATCTGCCCATCCTTTGCTCAGCAATTCATTCTGCCCCCATCCAGCATTTACCCCATGAGCTCAATTTCCAACCCCCCAGTTCAGTTTCACATCAGTTTAGTCCATCCAGACCTTAATCTCATCTGTTCAGCTCACTCTCTCACCCCATTAGTTCTGTCCCCATCTGTTCAAATCCTACTCCAACAGTTCAGCCCCCCAGTCTCACCTCTATTCCTCCTGGGGTTGTTCACCCCCTTCTGTAAGGCATGTGAGGGCTGCAGAAAGGTCCCCTCTCTCCTTCCTGGAGCGCTACCCCACCTAGAGTTTCTTTACACGTCTGTGCCCCTTCCCAGGCTGGGTGCTGAGGGGCAGAGGAGGAGCAGAGGCAGTTCCCTGTCCCCAGTGTTCATAGTAGGGGAGGAGGGAGTGGAGTTGTCCTAGTCTCTGGGCTCATTAGCTCTATCCTATGAGAATGGCATCTGGCAGGTGAGGTAGATAAATCTCTGCATGCAGCCACTCCAGTTGGTCATGCTGCCCCAGGAGGCAGGCAATTGAGGCAGGCTAGTCAGAGGGCTAAAATTTGTGATAGTTCTGGAGCTTCTTGCGTTACTGTAAGACTGGCTCCAGCCACAGCCTAAATCGTGTCATTTGAAACAACTCATGAGAGTTGGCAAGATACTGCACATCTAAAAGTCCCTCCCGACCTTGCTGATGACTCAAGTTGGGGGGTCAGTATGGTTGGGGGGGCCACATGATGTAATTTCTTGGGGGGGGTCAGTTTTTCTTCTAAAATTGGGAAATTACATCCCAAAAAACTACACTGAAAGAATGTTGAGGTTACAAAGTTAAGCACTCCAAAGTTAGGAAATTCCAGTACTAAGGCTAGGGTGACCATATGTCCCAATTTTATAGGAACAGTCCTGATTTTTGAGTATTTTTCTTATATAGGTTGCTATTACCTCTCACTGTCTGTCCCGATTTTTCACATGTGCAGTCTGATCACCCTAACTAAGGCTGCCTGTGCAACCTTCATTCACCCTTCTATGTATGTGTCAGCAGAGTCAAGATGAGCTCTACCCTGACATCTGGTGGTGAATTATGGGGAGTGTGGAAATGAATTTCAGGTGTTTGCATTTGCGCACCCACCCCACCTTGCATAACCCACGGCAGCCTGGGATGGTTACTTTGACAGCTCTGGGATCCCCAATTTCTTTGTTATTGGGGCAGGAGGAATAAAGTGTTGTCACCCTGATTATGTGAATAAGGAACTATGAAACTGCTTTATGACAGAGAGTCTCACCATCAATTAAGCAGCACTCGCTAGACAAGAGACATGGGTGCCAAAACCCAGTGAATTGAGAGAGAGAGGCTGGGGATAGGTGTCTGTACTTTGTAGTGTGGGTGCCTTGTGTGAGCCAAAAGCACTAATTGCACCTCCTCCTCTCTCCACTGTTGAATATCAGAGCTAATTTTTGATTCCCTTAAGAATCTAAGTTACAGGTTACTGAGCTGAATTCACTTTGGGCTAATGGTGCACCAGCACTGGGGCTTCCCCTACTATGAGCTGAAATCACTAAAGAGCTAAAATTACTGAGCTGAGATCACTGATTGCTGTGCCAACCAGTGGGGGAGCCTGAAGCTATATTGTGGAGCAGAGCAGCTGGCAGAGTGCAGCAGTTTGTGGGACAGTTGGAGTGCCCATGGAGTGAGCAGAGCCGAGCAGTTTGCGGGGATGGCTGGAGCGGATCACAGGACGGCTGGTGAAGCAGAGCAGCTGGCGGAGCGGAGTGGAGCTGAGCAGTTTGCTGGGAAGGCGGGAGCAGAATCCCACGGAGAGGCAGGGCAGTCGGCCCTGGACCATGTAAGGTGCCCCTTTCTACCCAGGCTGGAGGGGGGAAATCCCCTGCAGATAGACTCTTGAACTCTGGGGCTGCACTGACCCAGTACAGAGACTTTTGGGTTGCGGGACTTTTGGGACTGTGGGTGATTTGGGGGTTGCTGGGGTCAAGAGCCCAGGGAAAAGGACACAGCCCAGTTGAGGTATCTTCCCAATTTAATGCTATGTTGTTTATCTCATGTTATTAAACATTTTCTGCTGCACCGAGACTCTGTGCTTGCGAGAGGGGAAATATTGCTTCTTTGAGGCGCCCAGGGGTGTGTATAAGATTTTCCCAGGTCACTGGGTGAGGCCTTGAGCTGGTTTGCATTACGTTGTAGGGAAGGGACTCCTATGTATTGAACCTGGCCCTTGCCGCTATCAATTCGGCCTGGCAGAAAGGTTACATATGTATTGTGATATAGTCTTTAATTACATGATTACATTTTTTCCACAGGACTCTGACTTTGTACCCTTAACATTCTTGAAACTTAGGGTTTTGGGTTTTTTTTAATGTAATGTGTATATAGTATTTGGTCTTTTATTAGACAGTTTTAAGGCTTTTTAGCTGTATTTGATTTAATAAAGCCTCCCCTGGCCATTCTTATCCATACTGTAGAAATTATTGATCCTAAGAAAGCAGCATCATGGAATGAAGACTTTTGGAAGTAGAACCACCATTGTATGGTGTGAAAAAAAGCTTATTTCTTTGTAAAACATATCTGGTTAACTTAAATATCATTCCCCCTTTAAAAAGGATGTTACATGGTATAATAAACATATTGATTTATTTTTCCCATTAATATCAAGATTTATTACTTATAGAGGTGCAGAAAATATTGATTTTTTTTGCCTTCTTTCTGGTCAAAGTTTACTTGTACAGTCCACAAATCTTGCTATTGACTAAAACAATAATCAATATATGCTTATTATTCTTGCTAGTGGTACTAATAATTTATGTTCTGGAATCAATTTTTTTTCCCAGTGTAATCATTCTATTTATCATTCTATTTTAATATGTGTTCTCTTATATGGTTTTTAATTACCAGTTTGAAACACAATTGCTATGTAATTGCTATGTGAGTACTGTGCAACTTTCAAATTTTATCAGTTTCATTTTTCTCTTGCAAACACATGCATTATTAGGGAGATAAGCTATTAATTATAGTCCTTCCTGTGAAGAGCAGAATTAATGAAGTCACAAGAGATGACAGTGTAAGACATAAACGTAAAGGTTTTGCTCACTGCCAATGAGAGAGGCCCATTTTGCCTTTGCAATTGCTAAATTATTCTAAAATGTTTGAGGCATTGACATATCGAACATCTGAAATTTAACTGCCATTGAAAGGAAAGAAGGAAACACAGAGAAAGAGGCTGGCTAAATATCCACAGATGTTCCAAGCTATTTACAAAATTCTCTCCCACAATGCTCTCACAATCCATAGCCTGCTCATAATTACCATCTTTGTTGTGCCTTGTTTTACCTTCATACTCCCTTGTTAAATCAACATCTTTCCATTTTGCTTTATATCAGCTATAAATCTATTGATTTTTCTTTGTGTCTAGTACATTCAGTCCTTATCACTTGTGAATCTGTAGAATTTTGAAGATTTTTTAAATTTGGTTAGCAATGGAAGAAAGTGACCATCTGTCCCAAAAATCTAATGTGAAGTGCATATCACTGAAAGGATTTGCAAGGCTTGCTCAAAAAAGTGAAGATAGGGAACATTCTAGCAAGGCTATATATATGGAAAGATGTTGACAAATTGGAGAGAGTCTGGAAGAGAGCAACAAAAACGATAAAAGATTTAGAAAACCTCACCTATGAAGAAAGATTAAAATAACTGGGTGTGTTTAGTCTTAAGAAGAATGAGGGGAAACCAGGTAAGTCTTCAAATATGTTAAGGACTGCTACAAAGAGGACAGTGATCAATTGTTCTCCAGGAAGGCAGGAGTACAAGTAATTAGCCTAAGCTGTAACTAGGGCGACTCAGGTTAGATATTAGGAAAAAAAATTCTAACTATACAGATAGTTAAATACTGGAGCAGGTTACCTAGGGAAGTAGTGGAACACCTGTCAGGGAGGGTCTAGGTATTACTTGATCCTGCCTCAGTGTAGGGGGGATGGAAGTAAATGACCTCTTGACATCCCTTCCAGCCCTGCATATTGATTATTCGTATTTTTAATAGGTTTTTAACATCTTGTGGATGCACACAAAGCAATTTGGGATATGTCATAGCATTCTTTGAACTCACACAAATTATACCACTGTAACAGGGCATACTGAGTGGTGTTTTAGAGTGTATTCTAGATCCAGTTCTGCCCTGCTTCCTGTTTTCTCCCCAGACCAGAGGGATTCTGAGACTTGTATTCCACAGGAGTTATAGATTGGCAAGGAATGCTGGAAAAGGGGCCAAATGCATATAAACTCCTTTTCCCTAGTACAGAATGAGGTGGGAGGGAACAGGTTGTGCATCTCTCCTGTTGCTGTCTCTACACATAGGGTTGTGTTGAGCTGTTCAGTAACAGCCCTTATTTGTCAGTTACGTTGCTACTTATGCCTATATTATTAGCAATTCAGTGTACACTAAAATTGTTTGTGATGATGTCTTGCCATTGCCACTCAGAGGTAAGACTGTTTTAGAAGTGTGTAAGCTAAAGTTTTACATGTCCATGGTATTGGTAAGTGAATATATGGGCTGCAATAACAGATATTTCTGTAAAATACCTTAACAGGTAATTTCCATACTTTCTGCCAGAGCTTGTCAAATCACAAAAAAAAAAAAGTTCCTGAATAAATTATGAATAAATCATGAATAATCTATTTAACAAATGCTATTTGACCCTCTATGCAGCTGCTTGAAAAGTGAAAAAAATTAATTGGTGAATCAAGACCTGCTCTTGCAAATCCTTATGTACATGAGTAGGTTTACGCACATGACAGATTGAGAGAAGAATTTTGTCAAATATTACCCTTGGGAATATTAGAGAGACAAAGTGGTGAAGTCACATCTTTTATTTGACCAACTTCTGTTGATGCA
Organism: Chelonoidis abingdonii; assembly: GCF_003597395.2. NCBI lineage: Eukaryota > Metazoa > Chordata > Testudines > Testudinidae > Chelonoidis > Chelonoidis abingdonii. The sequence goes on along the minus strand of NC_133769.1, from coordinate 61,996,228 downwards.
AGGGACAAGCTTTGGGAACACTACTTATCCGGGTCTACGTGCTAATGCTAAGGTTTTAAACTGTTGTTATAATATAGTTAGTGTACTTACTGTAGTGACTTTAATTTATAATTATCAAAGGGCCATTTGTTGCTATTGTGAGGTCCAGACCCAGTCTGGAAGCAACACAGAGGTGCCCTGCTCCAGGAGAATGTACAAGATGCATTTCCTATCACCCTAAAGGGAGCACAGGAGAATGTACAAGATGCATTTCCTATCACCCTAAAGGGAGCACAGGAAATGCAGTTGTGTAAGGCCCAGCAAGGAGGCCCCAAAGGAAGGCTACTTGTTCTCTCATGTAAAGGCCAGAGCATAATCTTGTCCCAAGTTTTTTATCTTGGACTACTACCAGATATTATGGTATAGCTATGATGCTTGGCCTAGCATGAGTTAAATAACACTGCTAACAAATGATGGTAGTGAAGAAGCAGAAGCCCCTTTTATTATTGACCATCGTCTGTCTTCCTATATTTTCTCCAAAGCCAGTATCATACCATAGTATCTTCTCTTCCTCAGCTGTGTATATACAGACACCTGCCTTGTTCAATGGTACAATGTGTCATTTGTTATCTTTACTCTTATTCCAATTTCCCATTTCAGTCTCAGCATTTTCTTCCTGCAGAGATACAGCTCCTTGTTCCCATAAAGTCATTAATTCCTACACATCCATACTGGCAGTGCTGCTACACTGAAGACCCCCAACTTGATTTTCAAAGCAATATACTATATTTGTTAAATCCGCTTCAACCATGTGCTGTCCTTTTTTTAATATCCTGGGTAGATTTTTCATCTTCTCTAAGGCTCTCACACAACATTCTTCTTTAAAACCCCTGTATGTTTTTACTTTGATTCTTCCAATCCTTTCTTTGTTCATATTTTTACAGTCTGCGTCCATTTCCCCTCTCAATCCTTATATTTATTCCCCAAAAAGAGTTAAGGCTGTTAAGTGACAATCATGCACTTACTTTTCACATAATCTACAAAACCCAAGCACTTAAAAAGAAAGGAAATGAAATGTAAAGGATAGCATAAATCTTGCCTGCCCACACAATCAACATAAACATATTGGGCTCAATCCTCACAAGTGACTGAGCTTTGCTTGGCACTGCTGATGGGGGTCAGAAAGTGGCTAATAGCAACTTTGTGGGTCCCTGATCTTCAGGGGCTAGTGGGAAAATACTGCATTCACTTTGCAGAGATGTAAATGACTACACTGTGCAACTAGAGTTGCCACATCTCGGATGAGGAGTAAAACTAAAACTGAAATGTAGAGTTGTAACCCCAAGCAATGGCAATGTTCCAGTTTGGGTAACTGAATTCTCTTTAACTTACCTGAAACCCCTCTGTAGTTTTAATTGGATATAGTATTCATCTTCACTTATATCTCTAAACTGTTTTGTAGAGTTGTTAAATATAAGTCATGTTTCACCCCCATGGAAGCCATATGTCCGTGACTGACTGAAGTGATCCCTAGGTGTAATTTTGTTTATAGTTTGTAGATTGTAGAGTACATTTGGGTCTTTTGCAGTGAAAGGTGTTTAAATTTAAGATATTTTTCAGATAACAGTAAACTATACATACATCTTAGTTTTGTTAAATTATTGTATCTATGAGGAAAAGAAAAGTCTATTTCCGTGTCCTGCTTTGCTTAGTTTACCTTATCTGGAAGTGTCTCTCTGAATGTTTTACGCTAGAGAAATAAAATGAAGTTAAGATTGTGAAACTTGGAATACTTTACTTTAGAGAAAAGACTCAAAGCCCTTTTAAGTGATGAGAACCTTTAATAGCACACTTCTATGGTGCTATTTGGGTTTCCATTCCTTTTTTTGCCCATTCTCTCACAGACACCTAAGTTTCTGGACATAGATCTATCTTCAAAACTGCACTCAGAACACTTGTGTCTGTACTTCATCCCAACCCAGTGCAATATTTCACCTCTGAGATATTGAGTGTTTTAATAGAACTAGGGTATTCCAGTTTCCCCCAAGAATGCTAGACTGAGCAAGTTGTGAGCAGAGGCCTACAGAAAGGACTTCACAGAAATAAGTAACATCAAGAGGAGGAGAATAACAATGGGAATTCCAGGTGGACTATATGGGTTCAAATGATTGTTATGTAGAGTTTTTAACATAGTGAAAGAGAAAATGTGTACAGAGGCTCTAGATAAACTTATTTCACTTATTGTAAATCTCAAGACTTAGTGCCAAGTACAAATACTAAGATAATTGTGTTCAAAATGGTAATTCAGACCTGCTCTTTTCATCTAGAAGGGGGTAAACTCATGGAATTTTCTATCAGCAGCAACTGGAGAAAATAGCATGATTATATTTAAAAACCAGAGCTAGGATTTGAAGGAATATTTTGTGTATATAAGAAGAAAAAATATTATCTATTATTAAGTACAATTGCTATCTAGACACCTGGGGCAAAATCTTGGACCAATTTAAATCAATGGCAAAACTCGCATTGACTTCAGTGAAGTGAGGATTTTACCCCTGGGTTGTTAGAGTTAATGGCATTGAGAGTCTCCTCTCATGAGTCTCATGACTCCCCACTTCTTAATGTTCCTATTTATCTAGGGTGAGGTTTTCAAAAGCTCCTATGTCGCTTAGGAGCACAAAGTTCCATAGACCTCAGTGGGACTTGTACTCCTAAGTCACTTAAGTACTTTTGAAAAATCCCACCCCTACTTGCTGAGCCTTTCCTTTGTTTCTGAGGTAATATTCTTTCTTTTGTTGCCCTCTCTGAACTAAAGTTTGTGTGTCATGGTACTGAATTTTTATCTTACCCATAAAGTGAGGAGAAAACTTGATTTCTTTATCGAAAAGCTGGATAGGGCAAGAAGAGACCTCTTGGATGTTCTAGTTCAAGCCCCTGCATGAAAATGGGAGGATACTGCATGATTAACTATTATACATAGAGAGCTGTTTACAGAGATACACTTTGACACTATAGTACATTGAAAGAGTGGACTTTTTCATCCACTAGGCTCACCTTGATCATTTTACATTATGTAACTGTCTCAGAGGTGAGCAGCACAGATCTTAAAACCTTAATCACTTCAGAGCAATCAGATATGACTGAGGGCAGGGAAATAACAGCAGTAAGCTTTCAAAATGATTGGAAGATTTTGGATTTTCATTTCTACTCTTCTGTGACTTGAGTGGGAAAGAGGAGAAAAGGAGGCGAAAATGATTTTTGATCATAACTTACAATGGATGTCAAGGTGAAATTCTTCACCGAGCAAGGCTAAGAGAAATATTTGTGTAAAATATGTTCTGCCTTAAAATAAGGAATGAAATAGTACTGGCAGCAAGCAATGGGACACAAATGATGATCACTTTTTTAACTACTAAATACCACATGGACCAAATTCATCCCTGTTTCTTCATTGTCTTCAACTGATTTGTACCTGCCTTCACCAGGGCTATATTTGGCCCTGTGATGGGGTATTCACCCTACACTAGCCCTGAAGGGGTTAATATACACAAGAGAGGCCAATTGGCCATAGGCTGCACCTGGAGGGGAGCTAGGATGTGATGAGGCTTAAAGGGACTGCAGCTCACCTGAGCAGAAACAGGTGGGGCTTCTATAAAGCCAGAGGGCTGCCAAAAAAAGTGGAGGGAAGAAGAGTAGGCATTTGTAATAGACTGTGTGGGAAGAAACAGTAAGTGCTGGAAGAATGAAGATGTGAGATGCTGGGTCAATGGTCCTTGGATTAGAACCCAGTGCAGAGGCATAAACTACTGAGGGAGTGGCATGTTAGAAGAAGCCTATTCTGGGACTGCTGGAAACAGTTTGTAAGGAGACTTTGATAATATCCCAGAAAGGGATGGGGGGATTTCCAAGTCATGTGGCGGGACGGCTAAGCTATGACAAGGAAAGTGTTGCAGCTTTAGGGGCATTAGAGAGGCCATGGATCAAGTGAGCAAGACAGCGGGCTGAGCAACCATAGGAAGGGGCATCAGACCAAGTGGTAAATTAATCCCCAGATGGGCCACTAGGAGGTGCCAGTGCAATAAGAGAGCACCCAGTGTGACAGGCTCTATGACAGGCCTGCACAACTCATAAAGTGGCGAGGGCCACGTTACTCCAAAGAAAACAACTGAGGGCCGAAACTTCCCAGCCCCACAGAAACACCCCCCTCCAGGACCTCCTGGCTCCGCGGAAACACCCCGCCCCAGCACCGCCCAGGCCTGCAGAAACAAACCCTTCTTCCCGAACGCTGCCCCTCCAAAACAGCTGTGGGCCAAAAAGGAAGGTTGGGGGTGGGGAGGTGATACTTGATTTTAAATCAACCAGGGGCTCCCAGCTGAAGAGCTGGCTGGTAGCTGTCAGGGGCAAATTAAAGGGCCCAGGGCTCTGGCGGGGGAACCCGGAGCTTTGTGGGGCTGGGGCAGGGATTTAAAGGGCCCAGAGCTCCTGCCGCTGAGGGGAGCCCGAGCCCTTTAAATCCCAGCCCCAGCCCATCCGCTGGAGCTGCGGCTGGGATTCAAAGGGCTCTGGGCTGCCTGCAGCTGCGGGGAGCCCAGAGCCCTTTAAATCCCAGCCACGGCAGGGATTCAAAAGGGATTTAAAGGGCTCTGGGCTCCCCGCCTCTGTGGGCAGTCCAGAGCCTTTTGAATCCCAGCTGTGGCTGAGATTTAAAAGGCTGAGGGCTCCCCGCTGCTGCTGGCAGCCCAGAGTCCTTTAAATCCCGGCTGTGGCTGGGATTTAAAGGGCTCTGGGCTCCCCGTGGCTGCGGGCAGCTCAGAGCCTTTTGAATCCCGGCTGTGGGCCGCACAGTGAGCCTCCGCGGGCCGCATGTTTTGCAGGCCTGCCCTATGAGTTGGAGCTCAGAATGGAATTTAGTGAGTAGGTGGAAAGCAAAGTGTTTTTAATTATCAGTTTAAAGTAGAACTTTCTTTCTTTAACTCCTTTGACTACAGTATTGTTTTATGTTTAATTAATAGCTTCAGGCTTTGAAAATGTATTTCTTCCCCCTGCTTGCCTGGTGGGATATTCCAAGCCTTTCCAGCAGTAATTACAAGTGACTTTCCTTGTATGTTCAAAATATTGTCACTCACATGAAATTTTACATTCTGTCCATGCTGTGATCAAGAGAGTCACTTCATAAATGAGTTCACTTTCATTATTCTCTTCCATGGCATTTGCACAGGGTGATGTGCCAGGAGATAAGCAGACACCTCCTATAAACTCCAATGGCTTTTCCTTGGAGGTTCCTTTGTACCCTGCTGACACGTCTCAATCTCTTTCTCCCAGAGGGTCATGAAATCAATTTGTTGCCAAGATCCTTGTCTGCTTTGTTCTACTGCTTAACTTTAGACTTACAGTGATATCATTTCTGATGGGATGGCACAAATATAATGGGGCTGATTCTGAGGTCTGGCCAAACTGCACACAGCACAATATAGAAGGGCAGTGCAAAGTTCACCTTTGTTCTCCCTTAATAATGGGGCTGCTGTTTGCATGGCCAGTTTCCCAGTGTAAGTTACAGCAACCTAAGCTGAATTTGTCCAGCCTTATCTCTATGCAGAGGATCCCCTTTGAAGAGGGGATGTTCTTAAGAGCTGGCTGTGAAAGTCATGATAGTGTAGTGCTGCTGGGATGCATTGCAAGAGAGCCAGAGGTGCAGGAGGAAAGATCAGTTACAAGTCTCCATAACTGAAACCACACCGAAATGTATTTCCAGAGTGTCCTATTGTCGGAGAGCATGATTAGGCTACAGTTACTACACTTAAAACTTTATTTTGAATATATATGCTATGAGCGCTAAAGCAATGGCAGCTCTACCATCATAGAGCCAGATGTGCTGCTGTTGTAAATTAGCATAGCGCCATTAAAGTGAAGACCTATGCCCCCCTTAGAATTGTAAACTTCTTTTCATACTTAGGTCATTGAATTTACATGGAAGCTACTGTAACCACTCCCACTTAGAGTATAGCACTCTGTTCCTCTCTCGTGGTGGCTGGGTCGTGGATAGGGGCTGATGAGATGAACCTGCTACCACCTTGTTTTAAAAGACCTGGATCCTTTAGATCAAGGGATAGAGGCTCATGCTTTTACAATCAGAAGTCCCGGGCTCAGTTTCTACTGCTGATGATTCACCCAGGGAAGATGCACTAGAATGAGTAGGCTACATACTCCTCCTGGCTGGGGGAAGCATTTCACCTGGCTCAAGTCTCTGCATGGGCCACTACTTGTAACCCCATTCTGTTGGCCATGGGGACTGAATGTGAGACCTCTGGTTCTAAAAGCATGAGCCTTTGTTGCCTGAGCTATAATACTGTTCCCCAAGGTTGTAGCAGACTCCCACCCACAACTAGAGAGGGATAGACCACTGCACTGAGTGATTATGATTGACACTTGAACCTAGTATGTGAACACGCAGACCAGAAGGAAGTGAATGGCTTTAGCTGTTGTTTTGTTCTTTTCTTTTATCATGTTGCTATAAAACAAATAAAATTAAAACACAAAATTATGTTTCAGTTCACTGTTAATGCACCTCCCTCCCTAGGCTTCAGAACCTGAGCCCTAGCCTGTACCACAACACCTACACAACTATTTTTCACATGAGCCCTAAGAGCCTGAGTCTCTCGACCCAGATTCAGAGGCAAGCTGGCTTAGAGGCAGGAAGAATCTTGCCCCGAAAGTGGAATGAACTTTCTGTACCATAGATACTCTTTTTCCAGGCACAAGTGGGGGTGATGTAAAGATATTGAGAGAGTCATGCTTCTGAATTTTCTATTGCCACTTTCAGTAGCAATCTCTCGCAAAGACAAGTGTTTTGCAGGGGCCTTAGATGAGGTACCACGAATTTTGTGGTCTTTCGCTTTGAAAATGGAAAACGTACAGAGTTTATGACCTCTTATGAAGCCTTTGCCCCATCTCAGCAAAGTCTAACTGGAAATGGTTAGAACTGGACAATTACACTTCACAGGAAATTTCAAAGAGCTTTTTTAGTATGTCATGTAATACCTTACCTTTTGATAAACTGAAAACCGAACTCTTATTTCACCCTCTTTTCTTCCCCGCGGAAAGGATATTGAAAAAATAGAAACCCAAAGGCCTATATCTTTGTGTTTTAAATATATCATGTCAAAGAACACAAATTTAAGTGAAAAAAAGGGACTGATGAGAAAGTGTCAGCCCACTCCAAGCAAACTGTAATGCTCTTTGTGCTGTTTAACATCTATTTGACATGCTCATTTGAGCCTTTATTTTAAATGAGGCAAAACAAAGAACACTTAACTTATGAAATGTCATAATGTAATTTTTATGCAGGACACAGGCTAATTAAAATAGATGGGATCTAATAGAAACTGTTATCATTATAAGGCAGTAAAAGTGTTCCCCGCCTTAAGCCTGTAATTTTTAGTTCAAATGCAGAGACTGGAAAATAACTATTTTTAGTGTGGTATGTGACCAACATTATCACTCTAGTTGCAGACTTAACTAATTGGAAGTCTACAGTTTCAATTATTCAATAGCCATCAACTTTAGAATGGGAATCTGTGCTGCTTTCACTAGTATGAAAACAAGTTTGTTTTTCTGAATTGATCTCCTATCAATAAATCTGATGGACAATACAGTGAAGGTGGTAGGGCAGGGTGAGGAAAGAACTGCAAAAAAGCATTTGTACAACTGTGAATCTTATTTGTTTTTCAGTTCTGTTTGACCAATTTGATATCTTAGATATAGGCTGTTACTCACTTACAAAAATACCCACCTTCTAATCAATTTCTCTGTGACAAATCATTTCTCTGTTCATTTTATTAGCTCACTTTGAAATATGCATTCCCTTGGAATTCTTTCACTCCAATGTTCGTGGCACTGAATATATTTATCATCTGTACCAACATGGAGTTCTCTGACTACAGAAGTGTGCTAAAGGAGGAGCGGTCTTGTGGGTAAAGCACTGATCCTGGCCTCTGGAGATCTAAACTCAGTTTATGTCTCTGCCATAGATTTCCTGTATAAGCCAGTTAGTGGTGCGCAGCAGGATTATTAAATTGAACTAGAAAGTTTGATTATAAAACCAAGGAGGTCATGTTTTTAATAGGACTCCGTCCTACCATCACCCATGCACAGAACTCTCAATGTGAATGACAGGTCTGAGTGCGGAATAACACGGCTTCTTCTGACTTTTCCAGACCATTGCTTACCAAATATCTAAAAAGAGTTTTTATGCTGTATTCACGCTATTCATCTAGGTTTTCATCTAAAGCTTATTGAAGATTGTGAGAGTCTTTGCTGCTAACTTCATTGAGCTTTGGCTCAGGCCCAGGAGTGAAAGTAGAAATAGGCACTTACCAGTATGGGGCAGGATTGGGGCCAGCTCTGGCCCCCAGAAGGGGCGGGGATGGAGGGGCAGGGTCAGAGCCAGTCCCGGCCCTGTACCAGTAAGTGCCCTCCCCTTCCCCTGCCAGGGTAGCAGCGGCAGCCAGGGTCTCTGGCAGCAGTTTAAAGGGCCCAGGGCTCGGTCGCTGCTACCGCCCCAGGGTCTTTAAACTGCTGCCGGAGCCCCCGGCTGCTGCTGCTACCCCAGGGCTCTGGCAGCAGGGATCTGGGGGCTATTTAAAGGGCCCAGGACTCCACTGCCTCTACTGTCCCAGCCCTTTAAATAGCCCCCAGAGCTCTGCTGCCAGAGCCCTGGGGTAGCAGCGATGGGGCTCCGGCAGCTATTTAAAGGGCCCAAGGCAGTAGAGGCAGTGGGAGCCCCGGCCCTTTAAATAACCCCCAGAGCCTCAGTACTACTCCAGGGCTCTGGCAGCAGGGCTCTGGCAGCAATTTAAAGGGTCTGGGGCTCCAGCCACTGCTGGGAGCCCCAGGCCCATAAAATTGCTGCCTGGGAAGCCGGGCCGCCCCAGTACAGCGCACTGGCTCTTGCTAGTACGCTGCACCTCTGCTCAGGCCCCTGAAAAGCAGTTAACTATTTCTGAGACAGCAGTACCTTGCAGTGAACCAAAAGTGATTTTTCCCTTTCTTCATCTTTGAATTAGAGTAAAGATGAAAGTACGCTTCAATGACGCATTTATAAATGAAGAATTTAATCTTTACTGTATTATGCATATGTCTACACTGGAAAAAAACTAAAGAACACTCCACAAACCCAACTTAACAGCCTGTTTCTCTTATGAATATATTTTCAGGATGCACCCACTAAATTCTGTTGCATGAAGATCTCCTATTGCACATTTTGACAACTAATCTACCAGGAAAGAGTTCCATCATTAAGAAAATGTTTTTTAAATTTAACTTGAACCAGGATCAATTAAGGAAATCAATGGTTAATAAATCCAAACTGCATAATGTGATAAATATGACTTCTTTTCTCCCCTTTCTCAGAAATCGAGAAGGGTGATAATGTTACTTGTATAGGAAATGGTGACATTTTCATTCCAGATGGCTGGGACAGGTCCTCATGGAGCTATGCCAGTTGCATGAACTGATGATCAATATTTGTATTGCATATTTTCATTGTAACCCAGCCTGTTCTTTGTAATGTTCAGGACAAGTTCCATTTTGGGTAAGAGACCCATTCCTTTAGACTCAGTTGAAAAGCTTTGCACTTTGAGGTACTGTAGTAAAATCTTTCTGCTAATTACCTAGCTCCAATGGGACTTACTTTTCCAGTTTAGCTGCACCTTTTTTGTGTGAACATGCAATTTCACTGATTGACAGTACTTTAAAAAAAATCTTTTTGAGGTACATTTTTACTCCTTCTCCTACAAATAAACACATCGTTCTGTACATTAACAAGATATGCTAGGGCAGATTACATGAAAGAAACCTTTTAAACTAAGAACAACTTAACTGTTCTATTCCTCCTAATACCTAGCAAGATATTGAATAAATCAGTCAACTTGAGGCTTGCTCCAGCTCCCAAAAATAGGGTGACCTAGGGTTTCCAACTTGCTGATTGCAGAAAACTAAACATCTTTGCCCCTCCTTTTCCTAAGGCTCTGCCCCTTCCCGAGGCTCCACCCCTGCCTGACCCCTTATCTGAGGCTCAGCCTGCACTCATTCCATTCCCCCTTCCTCTGTCACTCGCTCTCCCCTACCCTTGCTTAGTTGCTCATTGTCATGGGCTGGGGAAGGGTGTTGGCATGCGGGAGAGGGTGAGGGCTCTGGCTGAGGGGGCAGACTCCAGGGTGGGGCCAGGGATGATGAGACTTCAGACTAGGGGTTGGGGCAGAGGGTTTTGAAGTGTGGGAGGGGGCCTGAGCTGGGGTTGAGTGTTAAGGTGCGGAGCATGAGGGTTCCGGCTGGGGCCAGGGGGCTCTGGTGTGGGGCTGGGGATGAGGGGACTGGGGTGCAGGAGGGGGTTATGGGCTGGGGCAGGGGTTTGGGGTACAAGAGGGGGTCTGGGTTGCGGGCTTCAGGAGCAAGTTTGAGTGTGGGAGGGGGCTCAGGGCTGGGGCAGGGGGTTGGAGTGTGGGATGGGGTGCAGAGTTTGGTCTCCAAGAAGGGACTCAGGGCTGGGCAGGGAGTTGGGATGCAAGAGGGGGTTTGGGATGCAGGCTCCAGGTGGCACTTACCTCAGGTGGCTCCCGGGAAGCGGCCGGCATGTCCAACACTTAGGCAAAACCAGGAGGCTCCGCGTGCTACCCTGACCCACAGGCAGCACCCCCCACAGCTCCCATTCACCATGGTTCCTGGCCAATGGGAGCTGATGCTCTGGGCAGGGATAGCATGTGCAGCCCCTGACCCCCTGCGCCTAGGAGCCAGACATGCCGGCTGCTTCCTGGGAGTTATGCAGAGCCAGGGCAGGCAGGGAGCCTACCTAGGCTAAGCCCCACTGTGCCACTGACCAGACTTTTAGTGGCCTGGTCAGCAGTGCTGAGCAGAGCAGCCAGGGTCCCTTTTCAACTGGGCATTCTGGTAAAAAAACACGGACACCTTGCATGTGGGGTGACCAGATAGAAAGTGTGAAAAATTGGGCCAGGAAGGGTGTGTGGGGGGGGGGGGGGGGAGTTGATAATAGTTGCCTACATAAGACAAAGCCCCTAATGTCAGGATGGTCCTGATAATGTCAGTACATCTGGCCACTCTAGCTGAGCATAGTATGAAGTGTCTCATAAATAATACATAAGTGGAAAATTTGGACACTTTAAAGTAAATAATCTTAAGGATTAGAAAGCCCACTCTGCTGATGCAGTCACAGCATATGGGGAAACAAACATGTTGCACACAGTTGGCAATAGAAAGAAGCAGGGCATTCTGCTAATATTCTTTTGCGCTTCATTTCCTGAAGAGACTGTTAATCTGAGTATACATAAATTGTGAAATAAAGATTTGTTTTAAGGAAACTTTTCCTTTTCCTGGAAGAGTTCCAGGTGGCTTCTTTGAAGGGTTGATTAATTATGTATTTTCCACAAATGCATTGTGCCAGCATTATAGACTAATGGTTGGTATTATGGTATTATTAGCCCCAGTAGTTGGTGTAGAACCTTCCATATCAGGAGCAGTACAGAAGGTTACAGAAAACTATTAAAAACAAAGAAAAAACATAAAAGGTGCCATGTTTGGGAACATTTTTAATCCTTTCAGTAATTTTATTAAAACATGGCATCATTTAAATTTGTCCTGGGTGACTGCCCCTAAGAATTCATTCTTGAGGGAAAAAATTTGAGATAATGTATAAGATGGCAACTGTAAATCTCAATGGACCAGGGTATGTTGTTTTTTTAAAGTCTCTGATATCTAGTCTTGATCTTTTTTCTCCTACCCAAAACAGTAACTTTTCATTTAAGTCCTGAATCAACACCCATTGAAGGCAATGAAAAGACGCCCACTGATGTTAATGGCAATTAGATCAGTCCCCTATAATAGTGTTACTTCAGATTTATGCAAGTTTAAATGAGAGCAATACCCGGCACACAATTTTTAGGAATAATGTCAAACATCATGTTTTACTTTTATGGGTTTGAAGAGTGAGCAGGCATCAATTGCTAATTTTCAGACATACCTTGTTTGGTCATTTTGTATATTAAACAAACTAAATCCATACTTTTGGATGTCTGGATTTCGTTTAAAATCAGTTTCAACAATTCTTGTTCTGTCCTCTACTTTCCAACATGGAAAGTTTTTTCCTCATCGATTTAACATACATTTTCTGCTCTGCAAATGGGAAAATTGGTTTTGTCTAAAGTTGTTGATAGAGTAATCTCCGCAGGATAATTTTTATTAGTTGTTTAGTTTTCTTCTTAACTAAGTGTTCAAAGCCCTACTGGCCAGAACATATTCAGGATCCAAAGGAAAGCTGCAGATTAGAGCATAAAATAGTAGGGTAAATGTCCACAACTGAAACCTAAGTTCATTCTACACTATGGCCCAACTAAAATGGATCGAAGTAGGACTGACTGAATGGTTGCTAAGAAGTTGGACTTTGGCAACCAAAAATCCACTTGATCACTGATTTAAGCTTTTAGGGGGCAGATTTTTAGAGGGATTTAGGACTTATCTGCATCTTTAGGCACCTAAATGCCTTTAAAATCTGACTGATCTTTTGGAGGTGGTTTTACATTTTCAAGGCTGAAAGTTTGCCATTGACATCACCCTGCTAGTGTTCCCTTCTTAAAAGTTAAGATCCAAATTTTGAAAAAGTCCACTAATTTTTTGGGTGCCTCAGTTTATGGGTACTCAATTTGAGACACCCAGTTGAATGGACCCTTTTGCAAATTTGAACCCATTTCGATGCTGGACAACACCAGTGGCTGTTTCAACCCATAGTGCAATTCATTACACTTCCATTCTCAATAGAGTAGTGATATTAAAATGTCAAGGGAGACCCTGCTTGTCAGGCAAGATTTGGTAACAGGTTTTATGAAGTATCAATGACATTTAAGAAACAGAGGTATAATAAGCCATGGCAGAAAAAGGTGGGCAAGTGTTTGGAGCCAGAGACAAAAAGAAATCAAGAATCTTAAGTGAGAATTTCTCTTCAGCTATGAAGAGAGTGAGTAGAAAATAGTTGGTTTCAAAATGTTTCCAGACTTATTTCTGGAAATAATGTAGCAGTTCAGATTTCTCAGTTTAATGTGGATGCCTTTGAGCTGTCATCCAAATTCCTGGAACATGCTCTGGGAAGGAAAATTTTAGTCACAAATTTTCAAAAGCACTTTTGAGAATTTTACTCACGTCAATTAAAGGGCATTTGTTGGTTGATAACGCAAGAATGTTAGATAATTACATACATGAAAACTAAACACAAGGCAAAAACTAATACAAATGTATCTGTGTGGAACAAGAAAAATAAAGAATACCATGTACCTGTTTTGGGTTTTTTTAGAGGTATAAAGTCACATGGTAAAAAGGAAGCAGATTTTTGTTTGAGTGAGGGTGGATGGTTCAGTGGAGAGGAAATAAAGGACATGAATCTGTCCTTTTTTGTTCTATTTTGGATTCCAACTCCTATAAGGCTTTAAAACTCTGCAGCCTCCTTTATTCCTTAGGGGATTCATTTTTATGTTCTCAAACATCCATATTCTATGGACCTACAATAACTCAACTGCCAAAACCAGAGGTTTTTCATGAAAAGTATTGGGAATCATTTCTGTGTAAATGGGGTTCAGCCCTGGCAGGCTATGATATCATATGAATGCCAGAGTGATCTTTCATGACAGCATTCAATTCCCAGTAGGTCAGGTTTTGTTTGTAGTATGTAAAGCTGCTAACCCTGGTTAGGAAGCGCACACACAAACTGAGAGGAACATATCAGCATTGCTAAATGTGCGCTGGAGTAAACAATAGATCAGTAAAATCAGAGGTTTGGGTTTATGATCTGTGAGAAAACAAAATATCTTCTCTGTTCTATTAATTGGTCTGGAAGTTCATTAGCTAGGCTCAAATTGAACTTCTCTGCTACATTAGGTTAACTACTGTATCTCTAATACAGTTGTGAAAATGAGATGATTCTTGGCAGAATGGAATCCCAATAAACTATTCAGAATAAATAATTGGATGTGGGAATATCAGCTGTCGCTGCAAATCCCACTAATTTAAAAACTGCTTACCCTGGACAGTTAACTGGACTAATACTCATAGTGTAATGATTTTTAGGAACTATACAAATGATAATACAAACCCCAGACAGCTACTGCACTGCCTCAATCATAATGTAATGAAATTGGACCTTTTTGTCAACAGTCTGAAATATTTCAGCCTTGCTGAGGTGAACAGTACAGTGTTAGTGTTTTTAAGGTGACTTTATAATTGAGTTGATATGATCCAGATCCATACTGAATGCAGTTGTTGAGATGCAATCTTGCCTAGGGAAACCAGGAACGTTATATACAACACATGCTCTCAGTCCACCATCAACTCAGCTGGTCAGTCCAATAGTGACTGTAACTCCTCTTCCCCCCAATATTTGATTGCACTACAACAACACAGAATATAGCACTGGCAGGTAGGATGTTTTATTTATTTGTTTGATCTTTTGTGAATGCAATACACACTAATGTCAGGAGTGGCACAGTGCAGTTGGAAAGTAAGATTTTTCTTCTGCTCTTCAACCACAGAGCACATCTTGGGCTGCCAGCAGTATCTTCATTTTAATTCTTTGTGTTCCTGGTAACTTGTGCTTTAAAAAGGCCACTCTCCTCAGGACATAAAAGACCTTTGAAAGCTAGCTTGGTGGGATTTGAGTGAGACTAAATTAAAAGTTTTGTACCAATGAAGAAGCAAGATAGATTGAAAAAGAAAAATGTCTGTTTGAAATGCATTTACCAAGGGAACCACGTTCAGAAGAAGCTGATCTTTAGTCTTACAAACAAAGTAGTAAATCCCTTCTTTGTTTTTTGGAAATTAATCCCTCTAGGATTCCTGAAAAGAAAACAAAGAAATATGCTCTGTGTTTGGTAAAGATACAAATTCTCAAATTGATTACAAAGGCCACTTAGGGCTTACTGTGACAGCTAGTGCTGTTGAGTCATGCTAAGGCATGATTTCAACAGTGTGCACACAGAGCCAGCACAGTAGCTCAGCAATCTGATGATGATGTTTCTGAGGATCTTGATTCAAGACAGGGAGCCCTAGGTTGGGTCGCAGATTTATTCCTTAGTGTCAAATGGCAGATTTTTTTCAAATCAGTCTCCATGGTGACAAGTTTGACTGTTTCCCTTGGGAAGAGCTGAAAGCTGTTTTACAAAGCTCCCATTGGCAGATTTGCCATCATCACTGCTATGTGCGACAGCACAGAATTCTGAGAGTACAAATTATTGATATGCTGCACTAGAAAAATTCATTCCTCTCTTGAGATATAGAAGTTACTTAAACCCTACTTCAGCTGTTTTGTTCTGATAGCGTATCTGATACATTACTTGCTAGGAAGAACATGCCACGTTAGAAGTTATCTAGCAAATTATAGAATAAGGAGGCCTTACTTTTGCCAAAACAATTAACAAGGAATTGAAATAGGACATTTTAAAAAACTGCAAAACACAAATTACAGCTCTTACCTCATTAAATATCTCAAAAATATCTCCCCTACTTTTTCTTTGTTATCCGGATTATGTGGGAAATCAGAGAGAAACAGGTCACTTAAATTAAATTAACCCAGAGAGCAAGTGTGAGAAAACACTGACCTCCAGCTTTGCAACAGTTGTAGCTGATCATTTAGTATGATGGGACAATTTAATATTACTTTTGATTGTATGCTGGCAAACCTTTTTAAAATTATTTAATGAAATTAAAAGAATTAAATGCTCCTCTTTAAAATTATTATAAATTCTTAATTATTTTCATTTCACTTTGGAGGGTATTATGTGCGGGTTTGGGAGAGTTAAGAGTTTCATTCCTGCAATGAGCTCCATGCAGGCTCCGCTTGGGCACAGACATCTGACTTCATGGAGTTCATGGCAGGTTTGGGGTGTACATTTGTATCCATCCATTAACTTCTCAGATTTTCAGGTTAATTGATACAATTTGTTAAAATAACATACTGATAAGTGTGTGCTTGTAACTAGAGCAGCTTGGGAAACTTCAAAAGACTCAATGGTAACTAGAAAAGAATTTGTGAGAAAACATTTCACATAATTTGTTGTCCATTATTCAACCAGCACTAATGGCAACAGTAAAAAAAGGTCTAAAAAGTATAGAAGGTTTGTGTGCAGGCAATTGTCATATAGACTCAGATTTTTCCAACAATACAGTGGATTTGGCCAAATATCATCTTCCATTAAAATCGATGGAAGATGTGTATAGTTAAATCCCTCAGAGCTGAGCTGAAAATCTTAACCATAACATTTGGGAAAATAATATTGCTGAATCATGGCAAATGTTGATATCACTGATAAATGATTCGGTGTGTGTTTTAGATTTTCTGCATGCATCTTCTGAACACTAGTTACACATACTATAAAATGAGTTATGTATTGATATCTGGGACATTTTCCTTCTAATAATGTCTCCTGGAATTTTGGATACACATGGAATGACCCATAGCTGCACATATAGACAGGAGATTGAACAGAGACCTCTGAGCACCGAGAACATAGGTCTGTACCACTGGAGCTAAAAGTCTTGCCCATTTCTTTAGCAGCTATTGATTTCCAATTAACTATTCATTAAAGAGCAGGGTAATGTTGGGTTTTTAGTCCCAGAATTAGGCACAACAGAATCAAGGTGATCAAATTCAATATCTGGTTGGGAACCTTGATGTGCTCAGTGAAGACACTCTCACTGAGAGAAAAACAAAACTTGAAGCAATTTTATTAGCACAACTAATAAAGACACACATTCCATGTTGCATAAAAATATAGCAGTAATATAATAAGATAATCTCTTGTACCATTCCTCACATATACTCACACACTTTCTTGGAGAACAGGTGGTGAAAGACAAAGGTCTGACTCATCCCAGGCATGCCAAACAAGTCGGACAGTCCAGATCTCTCTTATATGGTGGTCTGGCCTATGATAGGGCCTAGGGGCTGTCATGAATATTCATATCAATACCCAGCCTCCTTTATCCATATCTAACTTCCTCACCCTAATAATGTTGGGGGGTCCTTATTCTATACATTGGTATGTTAATGATCTTGACCTATTGTTACATAAGTCAATTCATTGCCAAGGAAAGAATCTCCCAGCATTTCTTTATCCTAAAATATCCAAGCCTTATATCAGTTCAGTGTTCCTGGAGCTTACCTGGTATCACCTTGTACAGACTACCCGACTAAGCACACTGTTCTCAGTTCCCCAGAACTCAGGGGCACTGTTGGGTCAGTTATGTATGTATGCTAAAGTTCATGGGCCTCAAAGCCTTATGTTAACTGCTTATAGGATGTAGGTCTGTCGGTTCCTTATGTTACTGCTAAATAGAATGCTAAGTTAGCTCTGTGGGCTACACAGGAAAGCTCCTTTATCTGTGATGAAGTAGCAGGTAGCAACTTTAGGGAGACATGATCACATACTCTAAGCCAATTATACACTCACATGGATTGGACAAATTATTTTGCATATACATTTTGGTGTTAATTGGGAATGTTTAGAGCCACTAGGGAGCATCATAGCAAGAAGTAAGAGTCTGTAAACAGGAAATATAGTCTTGCATTCACCCTAACTACAACATCCTGAGCTCTGTAATTTCTATGTGCATCATGGAAGTGGACTGTGCAAGTGTGCACCACAAACTCTTCATTCATACACTGGAATGCTTGTGTTTTACACTCGACATGGAATCTGAGTTGTATGATTGCAGAAATAAAGTTGTGCCACACTGAAAATTACTGTCATGCTATAGAATTTGGGTTATCTGAGATTGTACTGTGAAATGTATGAAGCATGCATACATGTCATGTCTGCGTGCATCCTGTACTTATGTCATGTGTTATGGTCCATGTGTCATGCATGTGTTGTGCAACTCTTTCTGACATTTTAAGTTTTGCATTTCTGAGACAATGTAGATGAGAAGGGTAAATTCAAATTCAGTGGCACTGTGGTGTGAGGCAAGAATGTCAAATGATAAAAAATATTTACATTTCAGTACATTCACTGCAACCTTAATATTCATAACAATAGTGCTTCCAAATCCCATTAAAATGAGAGCTAATTTGGCTCTGTCTTTTGTCATTAATTAACCTGTGACATGCATTTAATAAGTTCATAATTTAACTAGAATGGTGAGGAAAACTGATGAAAACCAGGAGCAAATTTATTGTGTTGCCTTTTTTTCCATTGTTTTTATTTTTAGTATTTTTTTAGTATTGCAGTGTACATTGGAATCCTGAGAAAGGGGTAATGGATAAAGACACTATTAGATACATTCTATCTTATTGACAACAAATATTATTCTTGTTACAGTGTCAAATCTGAAAAATGTTATATCGCTCTTGGGTGGACTTTGCTATTCAGCAGTAATTAAACTGAAAGGAAAATAGTCAAGAATGGAGCATTATGGTTGCAGGTGTAGGCTAAAAGAGTTCCCTTATTCTCCCTTCAGCCTACAAACAGCTCACTCCATTATTGCAAAAATATTAACTCTGCTGGTGCCAAAGAGAGAAGTTTACCCGAAACAGCATTTCCAAAAAATGTTCACTGCAAACTGAGGGATTTACCTACAGTCTTCCCCCAAATATCTTCCTTAATTTTGCATCAATGTGTTAATTAGCTGACATCTATCAAAGGCTAAATGTAGACATGCTGTAAATGGAAAAACCTCCCCACAAAGGTGAATGACCAAATCTAAAATAGCTATAGCTGTCCTAGCCAGCTACCTGGCTTGAGAAGAAAAGAGGAGCTGTGTTTCAAGATTGAAAATACAGGACTGTGGTTAGAGGTCTGGTTGCTGAAAAAAATAATGGGCTTGTGACAGTTAAACTTAAGGAGTTTCTCAGATATTATCTAAAATCCCTTTGACAAACCCTCTGAATACCGCTAATAAAGGGTGCAAAAAGTAAGTGCTCATAAGGAAAAAAATCCACAACTGCTACATACCAAGATCTGGCTCTAAGAACATTCATGATCAAATGAGAAAACAAGATTTCAAACCTATGCCGAACTCAAAAATAACAGCAAAGACAAGGTGTGCAATAAACTACTTGTACATCATTGCACCAGCAGTCTGACAGTAACGAAAATGTTTAATGCATCATTTTGAGTGACTGAGTTAATGAGATAGCCAGGGATGGCTCCAGGAACAAGCTGAGCAAGATTCTAAGGGGCAGCTTTCCCTCTAATCCCTTTTTTTCTGCTTTGTAGCTTCGGCTGCTTTCTTTTTGGTTCGCCGCTCTGGCCTCCCTGTAAAGGTCAGTGGCGCGGAGGAGGAGAGCACCCTGCTGGGAGTGGGCTGCGCCCTCCATCTGCCCCAGCTGGTGCCAGGTCCGTAGCAAGACCGGCAGGGCAGCCCCCGTCCTTCCCTCCCTGCCGACCAGAGCAGAGCCGAGCCCTCCTGGCAGGTGGTGCGGCAGAAGCCCTGGCCACCTCCCTTCTCTCTCCCCCAACCCCACTACCTGGGGCATGTCTGCAGCACCGGGAGTCCCCCTGCACTTGCGCTCCATCCGCCCTGCACAGTTTTTTTCGCTCTGTCACTCCTGCTGCCCCACAAGTTTGCTTTTTTTTTGGCTTTGGCGCTCTGGTCGCTCCGCAGGTTTGTTTTTCTGTTTGTTTTTTTTTTTGCTTGGGGCAGCAAAAAAGCCAGAGCCGACCCTGGAGACAGCATATCTAATAGTCTTAAAAAAGAAAGGTGGGAAATGTGCACTTAACTAAAAGTTACCTTTTATTTAGGCCTGGTCTACACTACGAGCTTAGGTTGAATTTAGCAGCGTTAGATCAATTTAACCCTGCACCCGTCCACACAACAAAGCCATTTTTGTCAACTTAAAGGGCTCTTAGAATCAATTTCTGTACTTCTTCCTGAGGAGATGATTAGTGCTGAAATTGACATCGCTGGGTTGAATTTGGGGTAGTGTGGATGCAATTCGATGGTACTGGCCTCCGGGAGATATCCCAGAGTGCTCCATTGTGACCGCTCTGGACAGCACTCTCAACTCATATGCACTGTATCCCTGCAAACTTTTGAATTTCATTTCCTGTTTGCCCAGCTTGCCAAGCTGATCAGCACAGGTGACTGTGCAGAGCTCATCAGCTGAGGTAACCATGGAGTTCAAGAACTGCAAAAGAGCTCCAGCATGGACCAAAAGGGAGGTACTGGATCTGATCGCTGTATGGGGAGACGAATACATGCTATCAGAACTCTGTTCCGAAAGATGAAATGCCAAAATGTTTGAAAAAATCTCCAAGGGCAGAGGCTATAACAGGGACCCACAGCAGTGCTGTGTGAAACTTAAGGAGCTCAGGCAAGCCTACCAAAAAAACAAAGAGGCAAATGGCCGCTCTGGGTCAGACCCCAAGACATGCCGCTTCTAGGATGAGTTGTATGCAATTCTAGGGGGTGCCCTCACCACTACCCCATCCCTGTACATGGACTTCTGCAAGGAGGGAGTCTCACGCAACAGGATGAGGATTTTGGGGACGAGGAAGATGAGGAGGAGGAGGAGAAGAAGGATAGTGCACAGCAGGCAAGCGGAGAAACCATTCTCCTCAACAGCCAGGAACTGTTTATCGCCCAGGAGACAATATCCTCTCAACCCTCCCAAGGCAGACTCCCTGACTTTGAAGGTGGAGAAGGCACTTCTGGTGAGTGTACCTTTGTAAATATAATACATGGTTTAAAAGCAAGCATGTTTAATGATTAATTTGTCCTGAAGACTTGGGATGCGTTCGCGACCAGTACAGCTACTGGAATGCATTCAAGCAACATCCATTCTTTATCTCTCTGTGTTATCCTCAGGAGAGTGATATCATTCATGGTCACCTGGTTGAAATAGGGGGATTTTACTAAGGTGACATTCATTCCCATATGTTATGAAGGTTAAAGAAGCCAAAAGACTGTGGCTTACCATGGCTGCCTGCAAGCCGAATTCTGTTGCCCGGCCCTGTTTGTGTGAATTCTCACACTAAACCGACCTTGTACAGAAAACACATGTGCTATGTAATGTTAATAGCTTGGTTCACCGTGAAAGAGTCTACCCATTGTTCTCTAAAATGTGTCTTTTTAAATACTACTCTACCTTTTTTTTTTCCTCCCACAGTTGCAAATGTTTCAACACTCCTCCTATCATCTCTGTCCCAGAGGCTGGCACAGATAAGAAGGTGAAAAAAATGCACTCGCGATGAAATGTTCTCTGAGCTCATACAGTCCTCCCACACTGAAAGAGCTCAGCAAAATGCGTGGAGGCAGACAGTATCAGAGTCCAGGATAGCACAAAATGAACACGAGGACAGGAGGGGTGCGCGAGTGGACAGGTGGTGGGAGCAAGATGATAGGTGGTGGGAACAAAATGATAGGTGGTAGCAGCGTGATGAGAGGAGGCAGGATGCAATGCTGAGGCTATTGGAGGATCAAATTGATATGCTCCAGCGTATGGCTGAGCTACAGGAAAGGCAGCAGGAGCACAGACCGCTGCTGCAGACCCTGTGTAAATGACTGCCCTCCTCCCCAAGTTCCATAGCCTCCTCACCCAGATGTCCAAGAACACAGTGGGGGGCCCTCCGGGCACCCAACCACTCCACCCCAGAGGACTGCCCAAGTAACAGAAGGATGGCATTCAATAAATTTTGAAGTGCAGTGTGGCCTTGTCCTTCCTTCCTCCCCTTCTCCCCCACCCCATCTGCTGCTTCCTTCCTCCTCCACCCCTTCCAGGCTACCTTGGCAGTTATCCCCCTATTTGCGTGACAAATTAATAAAGAATGCATGAATTTGAAACAACAATAACTTTATTGCCTCTGCAAGTGGTGATCAAAGTGCGGAGGTCGGTTGGGTTACAGGGAAGTAGAGTGAACCAAGGGGACAGGCTTTCATCAAGGAGAAACCAACAGAACTTTCATACCATAGCCTGACCAGTCATGAAACTGTTTTTCAAAGCTTCTTGGATGTGCAACACGCCCTGCTATGCTCTTTTAATCACCCTGGTGTCTGGCTGCGTGTAATCAGCAGGCAAGCAATTTGCCTCAACCTCCCACCCCGCCATAAATGTCTCCTCCTTACTCTCACAGATATCGTGGAGCACACAGCAAGCAGTAATAGCAATGGGAATATTGGTTTTGCTGAGGTCTAACTGAGTCAGTAAACTGCACCAGCATGCTTTTAAATGTCTAAATGCACATTCTACCATCATTCTGCATTTGCTCAGCCTGACTACTGTCCAGGGTGCCTGTGTATGGCTTCATGAACCATGGCATTAAGGGGTAGCCTGAGTCCCCAAGAATAACTATACGTATTTCAACATTCCCAATGGTTATTTTCTGGTATAGAAAGTAAGTCCCTTGCTGCAGCTGTTCAAAAAGACCAGAGTTCCTGAAGATGTGAGCGTTATATACCTTTCCCGGCCATCCCATGTTGATGTTGGTGAAACGTCCCTTATGATCTACCAGTGCTTGCAGCACCATTGAAAAGTATCCCTTGTGGTTTATGTACTGGCTGCCAAGGTGGTCCGGTCCCAAGATAGAGATACGCATTCTGTCTATCGCCCCATCACAGTTAGGGAATCCCATTGCAGCAAAGCCATCCACTATGACTTGCACATTTCCCAGAGTCACTACCCTTGATAGCAGCAGCTCAGTGCTTGCATTGGCTACTTGGATCACAGCAGCCCCCACAGTAGATTTGCCCACTCCAAATTGATTCCCGACTGACCAGTAGCTGTCTGGTGTTGCAAGCTTCCAGAGGGCTATCGCCACTCACTTCTCAACTGTGAGGGCTGCTCTCATCTTGGTATTCTTGCACTTCAGGGCAGGAGTAAGCAAGTCATAAAGTTCCATGAAAGTGCCCTTACACATGCAAAAGTTTTGCAGCCACTGGAAATCATCCCAGACCTGCAACACTATGTGGTCCCACGAGTCTGTGCTTGTTTCTCGGGCCCAGAATCAGCGTTCCATGGGATGAGCCTGCCCCATTGCCACCAGGATGTCCAGATTGCTGGAGCCCGTACTTTGAGATAAGTCTCTCCATGTCCTCATCACTCTTGTCACCGCGCTGCCGTCGCCTCCTCACCTGCTTTTGCAGGTTCTGGTTTTGAACATAGTGCAGGATACAGCGTGAGGTGTTTACAATACTCATAACTGCAGTGGTGAGCTTAGCGGGCTCTGTGCTTGCCATGGTATGGCATCTGCAGGACAGCAGGAGAGCAGAGTTGCAGTGGAAGTGGTTGCTGATGATGGATACCGCAAGAATAGATATTTATAGAGAGATGCCACGAGAATAGATATTTATAGACAACAATGAGAGGAAGTGCAAGGTGGATTCATGAGAGCAGGAGAGTAGAGTTGACAGCCAACATGGAGAAATTCACTATCGATCGAGAAAACAGCAGGAGAGCAGACTGGCAGCAGAAATAGTAGTTGGAAGACCAGTTTTGCATACCTATTGCACCATCTGCTGCCAGCAGCACTAGGACACAACAGCGATGGTGTCTGTTAGCTGAGCTGAGTGAGCTACTTGCTTGCCGTGGTATGGCGAGACAAGAGCTGGAGAGCAGAGTTGCAGCGGAAGCGGTGGATGATGACAGTCATATAGAGGACCTGCAAGGTGGATTCATGGCACCAGGAGAGCAGAGTTGCAGCAGAAGTGGTTGTTTGATGATGATGGTTAGGAGTCCTACTGCACTGTCTGCTGAAAGCAGTATGGGGTCCGCATGGAAAAAGGGCACAAAACGATTGTCTGCCATTGCTTTCAAGGAGGGAAGGGTGACTGATGACATGTACCCAAAACCACCGCAACAATGTTTTTGCCCCATCAGGCATTGGGAGCTTAACCCAGAATTCCAATGGCTAACCACAGTGCAACGCTCTGAAAGTCGATGCTAGCCACGGTACTGTGGACACACTCCACCAGCTTAATGCGCTTAGTGGGCACACACACAATTGACTGTATAAAATCTCTTCCTAAAAAATTGACTTCTATAAATTCGACCTAATTTTGTAGTGTAGACATATTCTTAGATACTGTTGTTGCAGAAGTGGGAGGATCAAGTTGCATTAGCATCTAATGCAGGCTATGCTGTAGAGGGTAAATGGACTAGAGACCATATCATGAGTAAATCTGTAGTACGCAGTACACATGTTTGTGACAGAAGAGACATCCACTGCAAATCAATCTCTCTCTAGAGACAAAAATATACTGTAGGTGTATAGATAACACAGATCAATACAGTAGATGGAACTGTTGTACTAAATGGAAATAATTAAGCTAGTGTGACTGTGACACTTCAACATGTAGGATCTGCTGCCATAGTCTTACAAGCAGAACTCCCCTTTAAGTCAACAGTGATTTATTTATTTTTTGTCTGTGTAAGGAACGGAATATAGGATCAGTTCCAAAGAATATATTAAGCATGAAATTCACCCACCTCAGTGCAACTTGTAAGCACGTGGTGAATTTCATCCCAAAACTCAATAATTAATATTGCAGGGTTGGAGTGTTGTCATTGCCCCGTGACCTCACTCAGTGGATACACTATACTAAACTGTACTGTAAGGATGGTATGAAACAACACACAAAATAAAAACAAAGAGAGCATGAAACAATGAGAGCCCCAGCAGGGGATGGTCCACTGAAAGGAGTCTGAGCCAGGCTTCAGCATAGGGCCTGGTCTGCTCCACACAGCTGCCCTGGTACCAGTTCTGTTTACTCACAACACTGAGAGAGACCCAGCCCATGATACAGTGGGGGAAACAGGTCTGCTCAGCATCCAAGCCCAGCTGCTGAGAACAGGAAGAAGCCCTGCTCCATCCCTACTGCCTGGAGAATGGGACACACTGAGGCATTGCCCTGTCCCTGCCCTTCCCCTCTAGCAAATGTTGCTCTTTTAGCTTCCATAGTGGTTAAATATATAACACTGCTATCAGCATGCAGCAACGTGGCAGGGAGCAGCTCTGCCATGACATAGGGCCCAGGCTATGAAGCCACACATGATTCCTTGTGCAAAGGAGCAAACACAGCTTCTTCCTCCACTAGACCATCACCCAGAGTATGTTCCCCCCCGACCCATGTCATGATTTCCGTGAGTTCAGTAAAGCCCATGAACCCTCTGCTAAAGTCACCCCTGTCATTGCTAATAGGTATATGTTGATGAAATATATAAAATATAAGGATCATAGGGTTCACTTTCAAATACTAACTATGTATTTATCTCACCAGTGGTGTGTTTTGGTGGTTTTCAGTGGCTCAGAAAATGCAAGGATGATTCATATTACTAAGGCAAAGATTTTGTCATGGATATATTTAGTAAAAGTCAAGGACAGGTCACAGGTAATAAATAAAAAGTCATGGAAGCCGTGACTTGTCACTGACTTTTACGAAAAACCTTCCTAACAAAATGGGAAGGGAGGAGGGTCCAGCACCCTGTCCTCCCCGCAGCAGCTGGGAACCGCAGGGACCCCATTGCCCAGTGGCTGGGAGGGTTTCCCCTGCTGCCCTGTGGGCCTAGAGCTGAGTGGAGCCAGGGCTGGGAGCTGTGGAGTGGAGGCTCTGCCAGTGGTGGAGGCTGGGGAGCTGCAGGGGGCCCACTCCCACTGAGCAGCTCCAGGGTCCCTTTGCTGCCATCAGCTGGGAGTTGTGCCCACCACCCCCACTCCCACCTGCAGCTGCTGAGCACCTCTGGGGTCCCTCTGACACCACCACCAGAGACTGGAAGCTACGAGAGTGCAGGGCAGGATGCTTGTGGTCACTTAGCAGCTGCATGGGGTGCCCCTGCCAGTGGCTGGGGAACTGCAGGGGGCCACCCAACCTGCAGCTGTTGATCAGCTCTAGGGTCCTTCTGCCACTGCTGGCTGGGAGCTGTGGGGGACCCTGGCTGCTTGCGGTGGCAGCTGGGCAGCTCAGGGGTTGCTGGTGGCAGTGGCGGCTGGTCAGTTGTGCGGTGTCCCGCTACCCACAGCTGTTAGGCTGCTGCAGGGTCCCCTGCTGCCGGCAGCAGCTGGTCAGCTGCGGGGGCCCCCAATGTCCCAAAGGTTGCTGGAAGTCATGGAATCTGTCACTTCTGCGACCTCCGTGACATAATCGTAGCCTTACAAATTACACATTGCACCACATATTTATCAGTAGGGTCAAAATGTATGTTGTTTAATTACGAACAGCACATGATTATTGATGTCAATAACTTGCCTGCATCTATTCCTATTTAATTATGCAGGGAAAGCTACAATCGTTCTGTATAATGACAATCTCTCTGGCAAAAGTATGCTTCAATGTCAGAGGATTATCTATTAATAATTACAGAAGTGGTAGGGATTTCTTGCATTTTAATACATAGGTTTAATAATTGAGTATTCTTGAGTTGTCAGTTGTATTGCAAAAAGAGAGAGAGATTATTTGGTTTAATGTTATTTTGAAAAATAAACCCATAACTGCTGTAAAATATCCAGAAGACATCACATTGAGAAGGTACAAGGTGAAGCAGGAGGTCTTGTTTATCACATCCTAGCTATTTATATTACATTGTGCCAGATTATCACTTGAGAAATTAGTGATTGAGCTACAGAAAAATCTCAGTGGTTAATACCTTTCAACAGTGATTCCTTTGTATAATGAGAGTAATGGTTTGTGTACATAATAGCTATATTTAACATCTTGCCATATGGTAGAGAGTTAGTGCTGCTCTTTCCTGGAGTTCTAACACAAGGCAAGTATCATACAGATAGAGCCAAGGTGTGTCTGGTCATAACCAGGTTAAATATAGTAAGATCCCACTCCACCGCTGCATTAGGGTTAGGCCTCCACACATCATGACCTCTGAGTAGTGGACAGCAAAGGCTGCAGGCCTAGTACACTCCCTTTTCCTTATGGCAGAGGTTCTAAAACTGTGGTCCATGTACCACGAGTGGTCTCCAAGATCCATTCAGATGGTCCGCGGATAGTTCCCTCTAAGGTGCACGCCTGGGAGGATGCACACAAGAGAATGAAGGGTCACCTACCTAATTAGTGGAGCCGCGCAGGCATGGCTCCGCTAATTAGGTGCCTGGACCCTGAAGAAGATGCACATGTAAGGTGAGTTGGTGGCCTTGGGGGGAATATGGGGTAGGTGGGAAGGGGTAGTGGGGTGAGAAGAGGGGATGGGGAAAATTTGGGATATGCAGGTCTGCAATGGCCACAGAAAGAGGTGACTTTCCCCAGCTTCAGGGCTGCAGCTGCTGGGGAAAGGCGGCCTGCCTTCCCAGCCTCAGCTATGTGGCTGCTGTGATGGGGAAGAGATCCCCGCTTCTTCCCAGCCTGGGGGCTGCCAAAGTGGGAGTGGAGAGGGAGAGATTCCCTCTCCTTCCCAGACCCAGCTCGGGGGCTGCCATGGTGCAGGAGAGAGGGCACATCCATCACATTAGAAAGGTAAAACTACTGATATTAAAATATGAGTTGTATGCTCTTATCTGTAGAACAAACAAAGTTAATTCTTTTATATATAGCACTTTTATCCAAAGAGTTTTAGATAGCGCTTTTATCCAAAGTGTTTTACAATAGTTAGCTAACGGTACAAACAACATTTGGAAAGATCATTAAGTGGTCTGCTGAGACCCTCAGCAATTTTCAAGTGGTCGGTGAAAAAAAGTTTGAGAACCACTGTCCTAGTGGATAGGTGTGGAAGGGAAACAAACTACTAAGAAAGAAAGGTGCAGAGACAAAGCTCTATCTCCTTCCCCTTCCTCCCATGGCTAGTGGAGGCAATCTGATGCAAGGGAGAAAGTAATTTAGGACTGCAGTAAATTATTCCCCCATGTTTTCCTACCCCTACTCTGCCCTGGAAAAGGGAGAAGAAGAAGCTGGGGCGATTGCTACTCCAAGTTACAGTTCCTTTCTTGGGCTGCATCTAGGGCAATAACGCTATATGCTGCCCCATATGGTCCCAGTTAAATGTTAGTCTAACCCATAACCATCTGGTGAATGCAGCACAACCTGGGAGCTAATGTGCCACGACTGCTGTTTACAACATTGATCATTATCCTCTCCTATTTATCTTGTGTGCTACTTGCCTGTTGTCTCTAGTCTTAGGGTATGTCTTCACTACCTGACGGATTGGCAGGCAGTGATCAATCCAGCGGGGATAACTCGATCCCCGAGTGCTCTCTTGTCGACTCCTGTACTCCAGCTTGATGAGAGGCATAAGCAGAGTCGACGGAGAAGCAGCAGCAGTAGACTCACCATAGTGAAGACACCACGGTAAGTTGAGCTAAGTATGTTGACTTCAGCTATGTTATTCACGTAGCTGAAGTTGCGTAACTTAGATCAACCCCCCCCACCCCAGCGTAAACCAGGCCTAAGACTATATGTGCTTTAGGGAAAGGGCTGTCTATTTTATGTTAGTACATTGCCTAGCAAAATGGGGCTGAGACCTCTAAACACTACTGCTGTATAAAGAATAAATAATAATGTAAAATATGAAAGCAGAAGTATGGATCATCAATATTCTTCAGAACTAGTTACTTCTCTTTGAAAAGACAATAGAGCAAATGTTCTAGAGTTTGATTGTTTTCCACAGAAGGAATTAGAAGGTTGAGTTTGAAGAGAGTTTTACAAAGCTGAAGGCAGATTTGGCTTTTCAGAGTTATTTCCAATTTCCTAAAATACCTATAGTCCCACCTTCTGTTTTTAAATGTAATTTGTCATGTCCAGTTATGCTGGTAAGTAGTTAGGAAAGTCACAGAGGTCGAGTTTGGAAAAAAAGAATCCAAGAACAGAACACTTTTCAGACATTTGATCTAATGTATTTCATATATATTAAGGAAACTAAATATAAATAAGCAAGACAAGTTTCATCATCCCCTGGGAAAGAGAGAGGCAGAAGCAGCTGTGAAAAGTTGAAAGTGAGCTCTTCCCGGCTCCTACATGTAGCACACTTGCACACCTGGCCAGCCTTCCTACCTAAATAGGTTAGCTTGGTAAGCAAATGATCCAGTTTTACAAACGTTACGTGTTCGTGCAGCTGCATAACCCAGTCAGAATACACCTGTTCATAAGTATCTGAACCTCCCTGGCATGCTTTAGGTTTGGGGGTGGGGAGACTTCTGTATGAATGTTTTTCCATCTTTCCTTTTGTTGTGAAGCACTGAGAGCTGCTTGTTCATGCCACACGTTCGCTATTCAGTAGATTCCCAGTCTTTTTGCTGAAGTCCCCAAATGTGATTGTTCCCTATCTTCCAAACAATCTGCCCCCTAATGTCCCTTAATGCCATGCCCTGACACATTCACCTTATCTCTGACTCTTCTATCCAATCTCTCCTCTTCTATCTCTCTCTTTTATGATCAATTTTTTTTCTGTGTACATTAGTTTCTGTCCTTTATTTTCTTGTTTTATTCATGTTGCTGGCTGTGTCCTGGATCCTTCAGTTTCCCATTCCTCACTTACCACAGGGCTACACTCATGCTGAGAGTTACGTGTTGGTGGCGCCATGATGCTGAAAGAAATGATTCTTGGAGCTGAGATTTGTGAGAGCAGAGGCACAAAGCTTGCTTGGAAGATGGCTTTGCTTGGAAGATGGCTACATGAGCCTGCAACCCCATATGTGTGTGAGCTATTCCCCAAACCAGGGACTGTCATCAGGGCCACCCAGAGGATTCAGGGGGCCTGGAGCAAAGTGGGGGAGCTGCGGCGCTTGTACTCACTCGGCAGCGGTCTGGGTCTTCGGTGACAGGGGGCCCTTCAGTCGCTCTATGTCTTCAGCAGCACTGAAGGCCTCCCCTGCCGCCGAAATGCCTCTGAAGACCCAGACCGCCGCTGGGTCAGGGCTTGCGGGACCCCTGTGGGTCCCAGGGCCAGGGGCAAATTGCTCCACTTGCCCCCTTCCCCCGGGTGGCCCTGACTGTCATAGGAGCAGAGAGGGAATCTGAATGGCTCTCAAGAAGCTGCCTGCCATAGAAGCATTCTTGCAGTGGATGAGAGGAGTATAGAGTAGGTCCAGTGTTGGTGAAGCGTTTCAAGCTCCCAATGCACCTCTTCTCTACTATGTACTCCTATGGATTACTTAGGAGTTCCACCCCTGTATTTACACAATGGTCCTGCCCTCTAGTATGGCAAACAACATCACAAAGCTAGTTCCCAACGTGTATATCAACCCCTCTAGTGAACTACCTAAGCTTTCCAGCAGTGTCATGAGATAACACAATATGCAGTAATCATGCCGTGTTCAGCAGCAGTTCTCGCTGTCAGTATGTCCCTTGAAAAAGGTGACTTCCATTTACTGTAGGCCACGAGAAAATTATAGTATATTACATTAAGTCCTGTGACAGTCCTGTGAGTGACAAGGTTAATCAATGAGGATACTGGAGCCTGACTCATGCACCCTCAGCATCGCTGCCAAAGAAGAGAGAAACTCCAGCTAGCTCTTAGTCTTATTTTGATAGCTAGTGAGAATGAAGAAGGTGAGTCAGCTAAATTGTCAAAAAAAAGCTGTTGTTTAAAACTGAGACACAAAGAGTCTAATTATTTATTTTAAGCCAAATTGTTCTTACTTAGAGATGGACCAGACGTGGGGACAAATTGTGCCTTTAGTCTGCGCATATAACAGGTGTTTATGCAGAATGCTCTGGCCAGAAAAGGAATTTTTACCGTCCTCCTGGCTTCCCCAAAACCAATGAAATTCACATTCTGTTGTCTCCCCTCACCACAGGCTTTCAGCATTCGGAATTTATGAGGAGGAAGTATGGTCTGGATCTGCCTGTGACCCCTGTACACCCTTTTCCTTTCCCCTTCCAATCTCCTGTGTTCCTCCTCTGGTGGCAGAAGTTAATTGCACTATATGGAGCTTGTGAATTTATGCAATAATTTGCTCCAGTTTTGGAGGGAAATGTGAAGAGAACCTTGCCTTGGCCCACAGTCTTTCAACTGAGGAAACATTATGTAACCCACACACCTGGGTGGGGTGTTCTGTCCCATCTAGTGGCACCGAGACCACTTAAGAGTGAGATACAATGAGTCTGCTCTATAGTCTTAGGCCAGGTCTACACTGCGACTTTAAATCGGTTTAATGGCCGATATACCGATTTAACGCTGTATCCGTTCACACGACGTCGTCATTAATATCGAGTTAAACGGCTCCTTAAATCGATTTCGGAACTCCTCCCAAACGAGAGGAGTAGCGCTAAATTCGATAGTGATAACTCGGATTAGGGTTCATGTGGACGGAAATCGACGTTATTGGCCTCCGGGCGGCATCCCAGAGTGCAGCACTGACCGCTCTGGACAGCAATCTGAACTCGGATGCAGCGGGCAGGTAAACAGGAAAAGCCCCGCGAACTTTTGAATTACATTTCCTGCTTGTCCAGCGTGGAGCTCTGATCAGCACGGCTGGCGATGCAGTTTGAAATCGAAAAAGAGCTCCAGCATAGACCGTACGGGAGATACTAGGTCTGATCGCTGTATGGGGAGACAAATCTGTTGTATCCAGCTCCGTTACAGAACACGAAATGCCAAAGCGTTTGAATAAAAAACTCCAGGATACACAGCGCTGCGTGACAAGCGTAACGGGAAGCCAGAGACTCAAATGGACGCTCATGAAGGGAGGGAGGGGGTACTGAGGACTCCAGCTATCCCACAGTCCACAGCAGTCTCTGAAAATTATTTGCATTCTTGGCTGAGCTCCCAATGTCTGTAGGTTCAAACACAGTGTCTGGCGTGGTTCAGGGAACAGCTCCTCAGTTTATTTCCCCCCACCACCACGTGAAAAAAAAAAGGGAAAGATTGCTGTGCTATGGCGTTTGCTCAATGCACTCCGCGAAAAAGGCGCCAAAGGGTTGTCTGCTGCCTTCACAAAGGGAGGGGTGAGGCTGTACCCAGCACCACCCGGGGCAGTGTTTTCTGCCCCATCAGGCACTGTGCTCTCAACACGGAAGTGGGAACTATGGGATAGCTGAGGAACAGCTACCCACAGTGCACCGCTCCTGAAATCGATGGTAGCTTTGGACCATGGACGCAAACAATCGATTTCGGGATCCCACTGTGGACGCGCTAAACCGATTTTATTAGATCTGTTTTGTAATATCGGTTTAAGCTAATTCGAAATAATCGTGCAGTGTAGACGTACCCTTAGCTAGCAGGAAGTTGGCTTTTAGCTCATGCGGTAAGCTCCAGAAGTTCCAGGTTTGATCCCGCTCACCAACGACCAGGGTCTGTTGGTGTTACAATAACACCCTATATTTCAGTTTCACCATTGCCTTCCTCCCTCTTAGTAGGGATACACACTGGCAAGAGATGGTTTGTAATTGACTATAAATAGAAAAATGAAATAAAACAAACTACCAGAGAATAAAACTGGTAAAATATTTTGGATTCTTGGTGAGTTAGCTTTCATTTAAAACGTACATTGAGAGGATTATGCAAAAGTGCAGTGAAAAAGTTTTATAATTTTAGTTAAAAAACTCTGTGTGAATCATACTATAATACATATGTTGGCAACATTGAATACAATCTATAAAACACTTTGAGCAGCATCTTATGGGATTGAAAAGTCTTTTTCCTAGCTTGTAAACTAGATATAACTTTAATTATGTTCCCATGGATACCAGCATGCTGTGTTTGATAATAAAGCTGAGGAATCTGAAAAACAGGAAGGAATCTCATACCTCTGCGTTTCTGTAGGACAGGGAATTCTACCAATTTGCATATTCATTTTATTCACTATCACTGGTGTTAAGGCATTTTTATTTCCCTCTGTTTTTCTCTACAGTGTTATTAGAATATCTCACTATTCACTTCAACACACCTCTCTTGAGAGCTGCTGATCTTTTGCCAAACACACAGAAAAATATATCCTGCCACTTTTTCTGTTAATAAAAGAAATAATCAGGCTGCACAGTATGCACATGAATTGGGAAAAGAATTCAATAGCTCTTTCCTTTGTCATTGAACATACTGGAAAAATCTAGTGGGCTGCAAATACAGTCTATATATTGCATTTTACTCTTTGTATTTGCTGAATGCTGATAGTGTGATCAGTGTTGTACAGCACTAAGAGGAGAACAGTGCACTGCCATCAAAGAGCTTATAGTCTAAATAGACAAAGAAAATATAGACAAAGATTGGGTACAAATTGCTTAATTAGCTCACAGGGGTGTTGTATAGAATAGGCTCTTTGTTGGAAGAACAAAGGTTTATAGGCTTACACAGGACTCTATGCCTCTCAACATATTTGTTGCAAGGGCTATGGTTTATAAAACAAGTACATCTTAAGGAGTGATTTGAAGGAACGTAGGTGCAGGCATAGATGATCAGCTCAGGAATGGAGTTCCACATTCATAGAAGAGGGCACAGAGATGAGAGTGGGAGAAATAAATATGGCTTTGTAGATGGCCAGGAATAGTAAATAATAGTGGCAGAAAGATGTGGAGCAGCAAGTTTTTAAAGAGCACTGAAACTAAGAACAAGGAGTTCAGATCTGATGACAAAAGCAAAAGGAAGCTATTGCTGGAAGTGAAAGAGGGAATGGCCAACTAAATGATTTTTGCAGTAACATTTTGGCTAGACAGAAGGGGCAAGGTGAAAGAAGTTCACAGTAGTTGTAGTGAGAGATAACTGCACTTGTGTAAGGCTCTTGGCATAGGAAATAAAGAAAAAGATTGAGCTTAGAGATGAAAAGGGGAAATGGAGAGAGAAGAGTGGAAAATGATACTGAATTCATGAGTCTGCAAACAGAGGATGGTGGGTTTGCCGATGGTGATGAAGGATGGGGGGGACGGGACATGGATCAGCATTCACGTCATATCCCACCATCAGTACCCAGCCCACGCCAGGGAAGCTAATAATCCAACCAATGGACTAAATTCGGTGATGTATCCTGGTCACATGCCATCTGAGGCACGATATGCATACACTAATAAGAATGGAGGAAGAATGTATTTGTCAGGAAAGACATTCGTTTTTCACCATGGTCAGTTTCATCTGACAGTGGGACAACTGAGATAGTACATCTGAGAAGTAGTCAGTAATGAGAGATTGAATGGAAGAAACGTTGGCATAAAGAGGTGGGTTTTTGAGACATCAGTATGGAAGTAATGGAAGATGTGTGACTGAACGAGATCATCCACGGTCAGGGAAAACATATAGATGAAGAAGAGAAGTGAAATGAATACAAGAGGAGCCCAGAGAGACACCAATGCTGAATGTAAGAGAGGTAGAGCTACTGCAGAACATACTGATGGAGCAGTTGGAAAGGAAGCATGTGAACCAGGCAATCATGGTGCCATGTAAGACTAAGGAGGAGAGAGTTATTGACTGCTGAAAGCAGTCAATAGATTGAGAATGATGAGAAATTGGACCTTGAAACTTAGCTAAGAAAAGGTTATGGTAAGGCTAGTTTCAGTGGAGTGGATAGGACAGAAACCAGGCAGCAAAGGTATAAGGAGAGAGTTTTGTGCAGAGGAAATCAATGCAACTGAAGTAGATAGCACGTTGAATTTTGGAAGCAAGGAAAGAAGGCAAGATAGTTGAAAAGGCAAGCAGGCTCAAGGGAGGTCAATACTCCTATATCAGCCCCAATTAATTTTCTTGTGCCCCTTTTGTATTGCCATAGATGGCTTAAAATTTTGGGAACCCCCAGCAAAGAGGATGAGGATGGACCTCAGGAATATATTTTTCCCCTAAAAATCACTCTTTCTTCTGCAACATGTATTTTAAACCCTGTCCCCATCCCCTCCAAAGACTAGATCAATCTGATCAAGGTACTCCAGCCAGTCTTGGTCCCTGTAAAGTCAATGACAAATTTCCCATTGACTTGAATGTGATTTGGATTTGGTACTGGCAAATCCCAGTATCAAATGCCAAATTTGTGAATATCCTGCTAATTTGGGCCCTCTCCGTTAATTTTTTGGGTCTGCGTCAGCTGCCAGTTTCTCATGTTCTTTGTGTGTATGATGGGCTATTTAGAAAAACTGGATGAACACTGCATCTGAGCTTGCTAAAGGAGTTGGCAGATGTGATTGCAGAGCCATTGGCCATTATCTTTGAAAAATCATGGCAATCATGTGAGGTCCCTGATGACTGGAAAAAGGCTAATATAGTACCCATGTTTAAAAAAGGAAGGAGGAGGAGGATCTGGGGAACTACAGGCCAGTCACCCTCAACTCAGTCCCTGGAAAAATCATGAAGCAGGTCCCCAAGGAATCAATTTTGAAGCACTTTGAGGAGAGGAAAGTGATCAGGAAGTCAGCATGGATTCATCAAGGGCAAGCCATGCCTGACTAACCTAATTGCCTTCAATTGCCATCCACTGGCTCTGTGGATGAGGAGAAAGCAGTGGACATGTTATCCCTTGACTTTAGCAAAGCTTTTGATACAGTCTCCAACAGAATTTTTGACAGCAAGTTAAAGAAGTATGGGCTGGATGAATAGACTATAAGGTGAATAGAAAGTTGACTAGATCATCGGGCTCAATGAGTAGTGATCAGAGGCTCCATATCTAGTTGGCAGCTGGTATCAAGCGGAGTGCCCCAAAGGTCAGTCCTGTGGTCGGTTTTGTCAATATCTTCATTAATGATCTGGAAGATGGCATGGATTGCACCTTCAGCAAGTTTGTAGATGATACTAAACTGGAAGGAGTAGTAGATACACTGGAGGGTAGGGATAGGATACAGAGGAACCTAGACAAATTAGAGGATTGGGCCAAAAGAAATCTGATGAGGTTCAACAAGGACAAATGCAGAGTCCTGCCCTTAGGAAGGAAGAATCCCATGCACTGCCACAGACCAGGGACCGAGTGGCTAGGAAGCAATTCTGCAGAAAAGGACCTAGGGGTTACAGTGGATGAGAAGCTGGATATGAGTCAACAGTGTGCCCTTGTTGCCAAGAAGGCTAATGGCATTTTGGACAGTATAAGATGGAGCATTGCCAGCAGACCGAGGGACATGATCATTCCCCTCTGTTCGACATTGGTGAGGCCTCATCTGGAGTATTGTGTCCAGTTTTGGGCCCCACACTACAAGAAGGATGTGGAAAAATTGGAAAGAGTCCAGACAAAATAATTAGGGGGTTGGGGATACATGATTGATGAGGAGAGGCTGAGGGAACTGGGATTGTTAGTCTGTCAGAAGAGAAGACGAGGGGGATTTGAAGCTGGCTTTCACTACCCTGAAAGGGGTTCTGAAAGAGGAGGATCTAGGAACTGTTCTCAGTGATACCAGATGACAGAACAAGAAGTAATGGTCTCAAGTTGCAGTGGGGGAAGCTTAGGTTGGATATTAGGAAAAACAATTTCACTAGGAGAGTGATGAAGCACTGGAGTGGGTTACCTAGGGAGGAGGTGGAATCTCCTTCCTTAGATTTTTTTTAAGGTTGAGTTTGACAAAGCCCTGGCTGGGATGATTTAGTTGGGGATTAGGTCCTGCTTTGAGCAGGGGGTTGGACGGATGACCTCCTGAGGTCCCTTCCAACCCTGATATTCTATGAATCTATGATTCTATGACCTCTGTTTCACCTCTAAAGTTCTGAATTAAGGAAGTTATATTCTAAAGTAAATTACCACTCATGCATTTCTTACTTGTGTAATAAAAATAGTAGATTATAGGTATACCCTTTTTCTACTCTTTGTATGTTCAATTAGAATGATCTAACTAAACAAGTCTGAAAGAGCAAAAATATACACCCTGCAATTTCACATCTGGAAATTCCCTGTTTTATTAGTTTTCTATCTCCTGGAAAAGTTAAACATAGGATGGGCAGCTGATTACTTTTTTACATTGCTCCTATTCTCAGGATCTGGTCCACCTCCTTCATGGCATATGGTGGGGGGTGGCAGGGTACATGGTGTCCCAAGATCATTTCCCTAAAGAACTTGAATTGCAAATATCTGGTCCTGCTCGTATTGAAGGAATTTTGCCATTTAATTTAATGGGGAAAGGATTGGGTCCTAAATAGAAAAGAAAGAAAGAAAGAAAGAAAGAAAGAAAGAACATAATAAAAATCAGTTTGATTGAATGGTGAAAATAATAATTTATCTTGTTCCAGGAATTCTGTATAATTTGTTTCTAACCGTATTAAGTATCATTTTTGAATTTTGTTGGTGTCCTGGACTGTACTTTTCTTAGATAACTTGTTGATACACTAGTCCATATCTAATGCTTTGGGTTTTCAATGCTGCCTCACAATGAATATAAAAATGTTTCTATGTCAATGTGTGGAGATTAATTTGCTTTATATAAGCAATAGAGGGCTTTATTTTCAAAGTTTGTCAAGTAACCCGGATGTCTCCTCTCCTCTTTCGAAATTTTAATTAAAGTAATGGGTTACCAGCATGGACTTGCTGTGGATCTATTTGTCATCCCTAAATTAAAACAAAATCAGCATCTTACATGTGATTTTTGTTAAAATTATCACAAGTAATATTTTCATATTTATTTATAAAGTCTTGCTCTACTAATTTTAACACTGATTATGTTGTAACAAATTTACGTAAAGATTATACCAGAGAGATTTAGATTAATAGAATAATATAACAAACAGGAAAGCAAGAAATATGCCAGGAATATGCATCTTCATCTTGCTCCCATATTAGTTATCTGAAGATACTGTAAAGCTGGTGTTTATATGCCCTACAGTCTAGTCTTGCAGGCAATTATGTCATTGATGTCAAGATTTAGCACAAAATCTGATGTGCCAGCCTTGCCTTTGGCAGACTGTCTCACCAGTTGTTCAACAATCATATCAGAACACATACTAGACTTTTAGTTTATAAAGTGGTGGTAATCCCAACTCTCCTCTATGGCTGTGAGACTTGGGTGACCTATAGAATACCTGAAAAACCTGGAACACCAGCACCAGCACTTTCTTTGGAAGATCCTCAATATAAAGTGGGAGTATCATCACACTAATGTCAGTATCCTCACAGAGGCCAACATCTTCAGTGTTGAGTCCTTGATTATCCAGCACCAGCTGAGGTGGAGCAGGCATCGTGTGTGCATGCCCAATACATGCTTACCAAAACAACTGCTGTATGCCCAACTCACCAAAGGAGAATGCAATTGGCGAGGCCAAAAGAAACAGTTTAAAGATACCCTAAAGATAAACATCAAGAGATGTGGCATCAACAGCATACAGTGGGAGACAGCAGCCCAGGATAGGGATAACTGGCAAAGACTTGTCAGAGAGGAAACATCCACTTTTGAGGAAAATCACCTTGTCCTTGTTGCAGAAAAACACCAGAAAAGAAAGGAAAGACAACTGTCACGCAGCAATCATGGACCAACTCTGTCTTCCAACACCACCTGCAACATCTGTCAATGAACCTGTGGTTCAAGTATTGGACTCCTCAGTCACCAAAGGACCCATAAAAAATAAAACCTGTGAAAAGCAACAGAGAGTCCTGTGGCACCTTTAAGACTAACAGATATATTGGAGCATAAGCTTTCGTGGGTGAATACCCACTTCATCAGATGCATGGGTCTGATTCACCCACGAAAGCTTATGCTCCAATACATCTGTTAGTCTTAAAGGTGCCACAGGACTCTCTGTTGCTTTTTACAGATTCAGACTAACATGGCTACCCCTCTGATACCTGTGAAAGAGATCATCCTTGACCCCGAGGGATCGCCGATGATGAGGCAATTAATTTTTTTAACAGATCAGAAAGTCAAAATTGATTAAACACTTTTTGATTTTAAAGCAAACAGTGCAGAATTACTATTAGGTCTTAAATGAAGATACTTTCATGCCCAAACTGTCACTCTGTGCAATCCTTAGTAAAGGATTCTCCATCATAAGGATCATGAGTTTCTGATTTTTTTCCCTCACTATATAAGGGTGTGTTTTCATAAGGGAAAAAATTTTGATAGGGTTTTTTTTATGTGGACCTTGGGCCACCAGTGGCTGGATACCATTTCACTGCCAAATGTGCAGTGATAATTAAAAATGAGCTGAGCTCTAAATCCCAGATCAGAATCTTAACTCCTTGAATCTTAGGGGATTCAGACCCAGAGAATTTTTTTGGTCCGCCATAGGAAATGGGTGCAGCTATGTACTGCAAATAAGCATCTACATTTCCCCAAAGCTTAGAGGTGTTTGCTTCTGGTAGTTTTTATTCAGGACCATGTTTTGTGTGACTAATTCTCTGATTTGCAAGTGAGCTGAATTAGCATGAATGATATTTTATTTACGTAGTATGGATGAATTATCAAAGGAAGTAAATCTGAAATTTAAGTGATAAAATAATTCCCTCTCTCTTTCTGGAATTGTAATTGTAATAATAATAACACCTAGCTCATTTACAACACTTTCAATTAGTGGATCTCCAAATATTTCACAGTCTTTCTATCCTGTATATTTATTCTCACACTCTTGTGAAGCAGAGAAGTACATTTGTGCGCACAGATATATGTACGCAAACACTAAGGTATTCCTCTTCTCCCTTCTGCTCTGTAAAGACATATTTTCTAGTGAGAGCTCTAAATATCCAGAGTGGCAGGACCTTGTAAATTTCAAAGAGGTTAGGCTCATGCTTAGATTGAGTTTCCAGCAAAGCTTTTCTGGCTTTATAGAATGAAAAGGAATAGTATCAAAAGAAAGGGAGAACTTTCCAAAATGGAGAGATAAATCAAATATTGAACTGTTATTGCAGAGCATGATGGAAACCACTCTGTGTACTACGTCCATGTGGTGGAAGTATGCCAGATAGTCCTTGATGTTTTAGAGAATGCTTACCTAATTCTCCACTGCCATCTTGAACAGAATAATGGCTAATTTTTTAAAAAAAGGAATACTTAGCTCAGCAAAATTACATACATGTTCTGTACTGGAAAGAGTTAATTTGTAAACCAAGGAGAGAAAGGAGGGAAAATCAGAGGATTAAACACAGAGGAATAACTGAAGATGGACTTGAATAACAAAAAAGAGATCAATTCTTTTGTGGATGTGCTCATATGACCTCTTTTAATAGGAATCACATGCATGGCACATCAACAAGAAAACATATCATGAAATTTATATTTTTCAGTGACAAAATGATGACCAAAACTTAAAGATCATAATGCAAGGATGTTGGTGGTTGATCTCCATCTATGATCTAACACAGGGATCGGCCAAATTTGACACACGGCCCTCCAGGGTAAGCACCCTGGGGGCTGGACCAGTTTGTTTACCCACCGCGTCCACAAGTTTGGCCGATTGCGGCTCCCACTGGCTGCAGTTCACCGCTGCAGGACAATGGGGGCTGCGGGACGCGATGTGGTCTGAGGGATGTGCTGGCCGCTGCTTCCTGCCGCCCCCATTGGCCTCAAGCAGCGAACTGTGGCCAGTGGGAGCCGTGATTGGCCGAACCTGTGGGCGTGGCAAGTAAACAAACTGGCCCGGCCTGCCAGGGTGCTTACCCTGGAGGGCCACGTGCCAAAGATTGCTGATCCCTGATCTAAACAGTGGAATGCAAGTTTAGAAAAAAAAATAAGTTGTGGAAGGCATTATATATACACTTAAAAACAAGCAATTTAATTGTGTTGTTTTAAACTATTTTTAGACATTTGAGTTTCACTGCTAAGTGCATAATGCATGCTAATAGGTATTTAATGATTAAATTAGAGGTAAAAAAATTTGCAGTGTTAAACTAGTGGATACCAAATTTAGATCTTAATTGTACAATGTCAGAAGTTAAAAGCATGTAGCTTGCAAATTATTAAAATCCAAGGTTAAAGCTTCCATGTTCAAGTGGATAATGGGAAAAGTACGGCTATATTCCTTAGTCCTCAAGCAATGATAAAAGTACTTAAAGATAAGAAAATGTTTTGTGTATTTGCAGTTCATGTACTGCATACGAATTGTACAACTTTGTGAAAAGTTAATAAAGGTCAAAAGATCATGAAAGGCTGAGGTTCAGCTAACACATGCAAAAAGCAGT
Organism: Chelonoidis abingdonii; assembly: GCF_003597395.2. Classification (NCBI taxonomy): domain Eukaryota; kingdom Metazoa; phylum Chordata; order Testudines; family Testudinidae; genus Chelonoidis; species Chelonoidis abingdonii. The sequence goes on along the minus strand of NC_133769.1, from coordinate 61,955,330 downwards.
GAATTGTTTTCAGATGGCAGAACATGTGAGTGAATGATCAGTTAGGGTGACATAGGTATGTCTACACTGAAATCAGACACCCACAGCTGGCCCATGCCAGCTGACTCAGGGTTCCAGGGCTTGAGCTAAGGGGTTGTTTAATTTGCAGTGTTAGTCTGTATCAGCAAAAAGAACAGGAGTACTTGTGGCACTTTGGAGACTAACAAATTTATTTGAGCATAAGCTGTAGCCCACGAAAGCTTATGCTCAAATAAAATTGTTAGTCTCTAAGGTGCCACAAGTACTCCTTGTAGTTTGATGTTGATGTGCTCTACTTCTTTTGCACATCCCACATCCCACTGATGCAGCGAGAATACCTTGGATCTATCACAAAGTTTCTTCCTCAGGCAATCCGTCCACTCCTTGGACAATGGCGAATCTCCAGAGTCAAACTTTGCAGGATCCATTGCAGGAACTTCAGTTTCACACTGGGGTCTTACAATGATTTCAGGCTCAAAGAGGTCTGCTGTCTTCTGACCTTGCTTCACAACAACATCATGGCTTGTTTCATTAGCAATCAATATAATTAACTTTCCCTGGGTTCATCAGGTAGGTTTATGACTCCACTGGAGACCAGTACCCCTTCAAGAAGCTCTCCTTCAGCTGATTGCTCTACCATTGCTAATGCCCCTTTACTGGCTTTCAGTCAGGTACTCATGACAAGCACTTCTTGCTTCATCCTTGCAGTCACTACTAAGGGGATCATGCCCGTGTACCTCAGTACTCCGACATCTTCTTTTCAATTTTTCTATAGTCTTCAGCACAAAGTGTATAGATCATCAGGGTGTTTAGGCATTGGTCCCCAGCTCGTTGTCTGCAGTAATCCGTGAGCACCTTGAAGAGACTGGAGTTGGTCCCTATCAGGACAGGCACATCAGACGTTCCTTTAGGGTCAGAGCATATTAAGGAAGCAGTGTCTACCTCTTCTCTTACCCCGGCAACCTCCTCTGGAAATTCCAGGTGCACTATGGCATACTTTTGGTAGGGGTATTCATCCATCACTTCAATTTTCCTGATAGAAAATCTTTCTTTTTCCTTTTTTTTTTTGTGTGTGTGAAAATTTCAGTTTTACCATGGAAAATTTCAGTTTTGTGAAAAGGGCACTTTCTGTTGGAATGCTGATGGTTTCTACTTTTAGCTAAAAGTTGTCCTCTTTTTCTTGATTGTATTATACAATCATGCCTTTTTGGCAATCTAATAAATTCTTCTAAAAACTCCCAATTTTCATTCATATTCTTCAGTCTAAATTCAATCTCCAAGTCAATTTTCCTTACCTTTGGGAAATTTAGTCCTTCATATAGTGGCTGAACAGCCTGATACAGAGTCATCAAGGACTGAAAATTACATAGGTCTCTGCTGTGTTTGTGTGAGTGTGAGTCTTAACAGTCTCGCCTGCAGGCTGAAATTACACTAGTTTCCCGTCTTTGACAAGGACGGTTCAGTCCCTAATAACATCACTTTCTCCTCCATTCCCTATATGTCTCCCTAATGGCATACAAAAGTAGTGATTCTGTATGATGACTCAGAAAATGTATGATATTTAGGCAAAGAATATGTTCTGCAATAGTGGAATTGCAAAGCTCAGCTAAACTCAAAACTATTTCTGTGATACCTAACAATCAGGGCTATCACTTCTGGTTTTACCATAGTAGACCTACCATTTGACTTGCACTATGTGACTCTTCTTAATGAGTCTCAATAAAATCTGAAATTTAAGTTGAAAACTCATGGGCTAGATTCTGAAATGCGATCTCTCCCCTTTGCAACAAGTCATGCCAAAGGTCAAATTCTGGCTGCAAATGGTCCTCAGGGAATTCCCTTCATGTCTGGGAACACCCTGATGATACCAATCTGCTGCCATTTGTTCCTGTGCATTGGGCATGGATGGGTGGAACGAGGATCCACTCCACTACACCAGTTTTTACTGACAGTAAGGACTTCATGCCATTGGTGTAAATTAGGACATGGGTCTCAGAGCCCAGGCTCCAACCTAAGCCCAAATGTCTACACCACTATTTTTACCACCATGCCATGAGTATTTTTTTGTTGTTGTTGTGCAGGGGAGGCATCCCTTTAGAGCAGCCCATAACTCTTCTAATCTTGTTCAGGGTGGGACTGGACCAGATCAGCTCTTAAAATCAAAAAGCTGTAACTGACTCCCTGGTGGTTCCCTCACAAACCTATGCTCTTCTGAGCTTCGTCACTGGAGAAAACCTGGTCTATCATCTAAAGATTCATGCATATCTTCACCAAAAGATTTGTAGCACTAAAAGAAGTTTCAACATATACATCTAGCTGAATTTTTGCTGTTGTTCACAAAAACCTGAATCTAGATGGGGTCCTGGGTTTGCAGATGATGTTTCACGAAGCTGAGTAGCTGAACTGAGATAAAAGCAGAAAATTAAAATTTGGTGGTCACAAAAATCATAATTTTGTATGTGAAATCAGCAGATACCTCAACTTAGGTGTAAGATACAGAAAGTTAAAAACCTCATTTAAATGGAATTCTTGTGCATTTATGAAAAAAACAGAGCATATTGCTGAGATTTTAATAAATCCTGTTCCCCAGCACTTATTATAATATATGCCATATACTCAGGAGGTTGCTTAATGCCAGTGGAGTCAACTTGCATAAAAAATGTCTATTCCATCTCAAACTGAGACAGTTTACAAATTAAAACAAAACATAGAAATTAAGTAAAGGATCATCCATAAGTTAACAGTGCCTAGAGGCAGTCTTAATGTTAATACCAACAAATCATGCAGGTTTTATACAGTTATTCACTCTGGTATTCAATAAAAAATGAAGTTACTGTAGCAATACCAGCACATGCTTAAAGAAACACACTCAACAATATGTCATGTGCACTTTACACTGCACTGAAGGAGGTAGATTCATTGTAGATTTAGATTATACAGATTTTCTGAGGCTTTGTAATTTAGGAATAAATTCTAACATTAAAACAGCTTTGCATACCTCTGGCAATTTGTAATAAGCTAAGTAACTGAGCGGTTAACAGAAGTTAATTGCCTGAGTGGTTTACACACAACAGCTTGTTCACCCAAAATTATCATTTTCAAATGTAGCTGGTGCTAGGGTTGCCAGGCGTCTGGTTTTCAACAAAAACACTCAGTCAAAAAGGAACCCTGGCATCTCCGGTCAGCACCAATGACTGGATTGTTAAAAGTCTGTCAACAGTGTGGCACGGCTAAGGCAGGCTCCCTGCCTGCTGTGGCTCCAGGTGGCTCCTGGAAGCAGCAGCATGTCCACCCTCCAGCTCCTAGGAGAAGGGGTGGAACCTCAGAGAAGGGGCAGGACAAGGGTGGGGCAAGGGTGCTGGGTTTTGTGAGGGTAGAAAGTTCACACCTCTAGCTGGTGGTCAGCTAGTGACTCACAGGTGGCTTGCATGCCAGACTTAAACATAAATATATAGGAATTTGAGACAGAAAATTTGGCCAAAATGATCACTTATTAATCCTAAAACAGCCAGTTAGCACATCGATCAGATATGTCCTTTAATAAGGCCTTGGAATCAGCCTGTAATGTGTGAACTGTGTGAACTCGGACAAGGTTAGCTAGAGGTTAATTACTGATTAAGTTAACCCCTCCCACTCTTACATCCATGACTGGCAAATGCTACATTCTCCAGCTGAAATCATTCCTTTTCTAATTATCTCTGAAGGGCCTATGTCCTGACTTCTTGTTTACAATCATGTTTGCAGTGCTTGTTTTTTAACCAAAACACCTTTGCTCTGTCTCCAGTTTAACCTTTTTATAATAAAGGCAGGGCCGACGCTTCCATTTAGGCGACCTAGGTGGTTGCCTAGGGCACCAGGATTTGAGGGGGCGGCATTTTGCCACCCTCGGCGGCAATTCGGCGGTGGAGGGTCCTTCGCGCTCTAGGTCATCGACTGCAAATCTGCGGCGGGTCCTTCACTCACTCCGGGACCCGCCGCTGAAGTGCCCCAAAGACCGGGAGCCGCGGAAGGACCCCCTTGCCACAGAATTGCCCCCGACTGGGAGCGCGGGAAGGACCCCTGCCTAGGCGTGCCTGCGGAGGGTCCGCTGATCCCGTGGCCCTGGTGGAGCATACACAGGCACGCGTGCAGCAGGTCCACTGGAGCCGCGGGACCAGCGAGCGGCAAAGCGCCCCCTGCAGCGTGCCGCCATGCTTGGGGCAGTGAAATGGCTAGAGCCGGCCCTGCGTCTAGGGAGCCAAAAACCCTGGTGCCGCTCCTGAATAAAGGATTTTTCTATGTGTTTGAAATTTAAAGGAACAGTGCTTATGAACTAAGAAATTCGCATTGCCAAATAGCAGTTGTGCAATTGGAGGTGATCTCTTGCCCTTCATTTTTACGCAGTACTCTTGATCTTAGTCTAAAATAAAGGATAGCCTAAAATGAAATACTTCCTGTAACAGAAGAATGTAGTTATTCCTAATATAAGGAAAATGTCAGGACTATACTCCAGTGACCTTGGGGGTAACATGTAATAGACGGAAAGCAAAGTCAGTAACTTAGATATTAGGCACTTGTCTGAGGTAGTCATCCTGCTTGCACTATTGCAGGCCTCCTCATTCACTATGGAATCAATGGTTTAACTGAGGGGAATTTCTAGACAAGAATGATGTACCATTTTGTTCATAGCCACACAGCCTGATTCACAGGATGGTGACCTTCTAATTTTTCTTACTCCTTCACTGTTCTTACTTGTTTTTGATTATTCCATCTTATTTGTTCATAGTCAATGGTGATTAATACTGTTGTGTTAAGCATAATAGTCCTACTGGTGTGTGTGAGTGAGATAAAGGCACTTTTAAAAAGGGGTTACAACCTTCATCGTGGACTGAGACTTCTGTATGTTTTCAAATTGCATTTAGTCTTGTCCTTAAACCCTGGTGGGCTGCATCCTCAACTGATATAAGTCAGTATAGTGCCATTCACTTTAGAGCTAGACTGATCTATCCCTACTGAGGATATGGCCCTTTGTCTGAACGACAGGCTGTGGGTACATCAGTCAGCAGCAGTGTCTCAAAGGATACATCTTGTTTTATTTTGGATTAGTGACACCAAGCAGTGACATTAGTTATCTGGGTTCTGTTTCCTAATCTACCACCAAATTCCTAGTGACCTTCACAAACCATTTAATCACCTGGAAATGGGGGTAACACTATTTGCCGGCATCTCTTAGAGCCACAGTGAAGGCACAGTGCATCTGCATTGAAGAGGCTGTCCATTCTGTAAATCCCTTGGTCAGTGCGAAACTCAAGAGTTGGGAGATTTCCCTTCTATAGGGAGGACAACACTCCATCCTACTAGAAGAGTACGGGGAAAATTGAGAGGCTTCTACCATAGGGAATAGTATTCTGTTGGATAGGAGGAAAGTGGTCTGACTGTCTTTCTATCTTTGATTATAAACCTACAGTAAAGTTAGGCAAATCTTGGTCTGCTGGTAAAGAGAAGAATAGCATGTTTTGGCCATAAAATAAAATAAAGATACAACATGTGTAAAATAAGACATGCACTAATAACCCTTCTTAAAGGGGTGCTGTCCCAAATATGGGAAGCTGCAAGCAACACTGAGATTAATGTACTTAAGGAAAACAGGTTTAAATGTTTGGATGCAACATTTTCAAGCTGCTCAAAATATGGCCTCATGTAGTCTTGACAAATGGCTTAATGAAACTACAGGTAGTTATAACACACACAAACAGAAAATATTTACTGTGTGTGAAATTGGGATAGTGTAACTCAGTCACACTAAATATCCTCTTTCAAGGCTGTGGAGCCAATTGAGAACTTTGGATATTTTTGTGGAGACTGTATTGGAAAAAGGATAATGGGGGTATTTGGATTTGTTCAAAAATAGAATAATCAGGCAATCTGATATCTGTTCCTTGGAGGATTTCTTATCTATGTTTTCTTTATTACAAATAAGCTCTCTGCTGTGATAATTCTTAATAATAATTTGTCAAATTTGGAAACTAACTCAGTCCTCATTATTTTCAGCATCATCTCATACTCTTATGGTGCAGCTCACCAATCAAAAATTATTTATTTTTATAACTATAGATGGGCATAGTCCTTTACCAACAAACTATGGTACAGAGAGAATTGCTTCATAACATGTATGGCACATCTGAAGGCGTTATTAACTGATTTCAATGCTGCTTTACTAATGGATTCTTCAAGCAGCCATCTTTCTATAATGATAGGGGGAGGGATCAATAAAATAAATAAATGGACCAGAAATAGAACAAATTAGTCTCCTCTTGCCACAAAAGGAAGTAGTGCTTAATGTAATTTTACTTATAATATTATATTAAATGGCACAGTGACAATATTTCATGCTAATAAATTACATTTTTGGTGCTGCTGTAAAATAGAAATATTTCTTGATTGTTTCAGCCTGGAATGTGCACTGTGACAGAACTGTAGCTGCTCCGGGAAAATTTTCTTTTGTACTAAAGAAACCATTTTTAACATTCCTCTTAACTTTGCTAAAAACAATCACACACAACTGTTTCGCCAAACACTGATTCATAACTTAAAGACCAACAGTGACCTCTAGTGGGATAAGTAAAATTATCTTACTTCCCAGAAAAAGAAGGTTGATGTCCTGTAGTCTTGGGAGACACAAAACAAACTACCCAACAAAAATTGGATAGCATCTGTATGCTACCAGTGCTCCTCAAAAAGAAGAGATGACATTTAGTAATGAAGTACATTACTGAAAGATGTGTGTACATATAAAAGACATACAAGTCCAATTTTAATATAACGTAGTGTTTCTCCTCTAGAATGTTGTCCAAAGAGCAAAGCAGTTTGCATGATAGAACAAGGTTTAGGCTATAAAAAGGAAATATTTAATGCAGTTGAAGACAAAAGTCTGCAGAATAATGCAGAGAAAACATTTGGGAAAACAATAAGCAGATATGATCGGTATGTGATGAATGTTGTGTGATTAACTTTCCCCTTTTGATTTTTCTGTTGATGTGCTTAAACGTAACATTCAATTATGTGCTTTTGTTGGATTGTGGCCAGAGTGAGTATTTTACTGGATCAAGCAGGCTGGAGCAAAGACAAGTAGTGCAGCAGGTACAGCTACGTTATGGAGCGGGGTGGGAAAGGGAGAACCAAGACCTAGCTGGTGTTACACATTTCTACCTCTGCATGGAGGAGGATGAGAGAGTCCTTCTCTGGACACAACAGGGCTCATGAGGTTCCCCTCAAGCCACATGAGCTTGGGGACAAAAACTATTGGGAGTGGTCACCTACAGCTGAGCCAGCAGGAACAGACACAGTGAGCTACTGCATAGACTGTTGGACTCTGAGGTCATCGGAATCTGACAGCCTTAAGACAGTCTCTCTGCTGTTCATTCAAATACCCTCCCATACCCCTCCCACAGTCTCTTCACTTCTGTCAACCTGCCCTTTTTTTCCCCCTCTCCCTTTTCCCTTCTCTCTGTTTAGCTAAATCTTTCTCAGCGAAAGCCCACTCAGACAAAACACGGAATGAGAAACTAACGAAGAAATCATGGAACTAGCATTACTTTTGCAAACCATCACATTGTCTGTATGTATGTTATATCCCTTCCTACCCAGCCCTCTGTCTTGTCTGCTTAGATTGTAATCTCTTGGGGCAGGGTCTGTCTTATGCTATCTGGATGGTCAAGCACAATGGGGGCCTCAGTCCTGGTTGTGGTCTCTAGGTATGTCTGTAATACAAATAAATAAAAATAGCAATTTGATACAAAAGCAACTCTGATCTGACACAGCCTTGCCATAATATTAAGTGTTCTTGCTTTCCTTGCTATTTATTTCAGACACATTTCTGCTTGGATCCACATGACAGTTCTTAATTTTGGTATTCTGTTCCCTTTCCATGCATACGAACTGTAATCGACAGCAGCGGGAGTAAGGAGCATGTAAATCTAAGTGATATGTATAGGATTCAGAGCATACTCTGCAGATCTAAGGCCTGGTCTATGCTACGCATTTACACTGAATTTAGCAGCATTAAACCGAATTAAACTTGCACCAATCCACACAACAAAGCCCTTTATATTGATATAAAGGGCTCTTTAAACTGATTTCTGTACTCCTCCCTGATGAGAGGAGTAGCTGAAATCGGTATTGCCATGTCGGATTAGAGTTAGTGTGGCCGCAATTTCACGGTATTGGCCTCCGGGCGGTATCCCACAGTGCACCATTGTGACCACTCTGGAAAGCAATCTGAACTCGGATGCACTGGCCAGGTAGACAGGAAAACCCCTGTGAACTTTTGAATTTCATTTCCTGTTTGCCCACGTGGGCTTGATCAGCAACAGGGGCGATGCAGTCCCAAACCAAAAAGAGCTCCAGCATAGGACCGTAGGAGATTGGATCTATCACTGTTTGAGGAGACAAACCTGTTGCTATCAGAGCTCCATTATGGAAGACAAATGACAAAGAATTGAAAATCTTCAGCTATGATAGACGATGTCACAGCAGGGACTCAGCACAGGTGCTGCATGACAAACATAACCCAGTAAGCCAAAGATCATATGACGCTCATGGAGGAGGAGAGGGTATTTAGGACTCCAGCTTATCTACAGTCCCCGCAGTCTCTGAAAAGCATTTGACATTCTTGGCTGGAGCTCAATGCCTGATGGCGTCAAAAACATTTTTCCCAGGGTGTATGTCTCAATTTACACCCTTCTCCCCCCCACCCCGAAAGAAAAGCAGAAAAAATCATTTCTCACCTTTTTTCAAATGTTCAACCCCATGGTCTACTGTATTGCTGCTGAGGGATGGTAGGACAGGTGCTGCAGACTGAACACCAGCATCCCCTTCCCATGGCAGATGGTGCAAAAATGTACTGGTAGCCATCGTTCATCATCAGCCCGTGAGTGCTCCTGGCTCAGCATCAGTGATGGTCGGGACGGTGCGGGCACCCTGGGGTAAAAATGGGAATGACTCCCGATTCATTTCCCGGCAGACAGTACAAAAGGGCTTGGTAAACTGTCCTCATCATAACAGCTGGAGGCTGGCTCCATCAGCCCCCACACTTTCATGTCTAAAGAGATTCTGTACTCCCTGGATTATCATAGCGGCGAGAGGCTGCGCTCCTGTCCTTCCCCACCCTTTAATGTCCTGTCGGACTATCAATCAGCTGGAGCTGCCTCCCCCTCATTTTATCTCACTAAAACTAAAGTGTTTCTCTATTCCTGCATTCTTTATTACTTTATCACACAAATGTGGAGTGCTAGGCCTCACATACTGCATTAATGGCGGTGTGTCAGACATTACCTAATATAAATGCATGGGAGTGCAGGAACTGTGGGACAGCTCGAGTACTTCAGTCCCCCCCTCCTTCCCTCCCTGAAGCGTTCCATTTGATTCTTTGGCTTTCCATTACGCTTGTCACACAGCACTGTGCTGTGGATTCTGTATCATAGCCTGGAGATTTTTTCAAATGCTTTGTCATTTCATCTTCTGTAACGGAGCTCTGATAGAACAGATTTGTCTCCCCATACAGCGATCAGATCCAGTATCTCCCGTACAGTCCATGCTGGAGCTCTTTTTGGATTTGGGACTGCATTGCCACCCATGCTGATCAGAGCTCCATGCTGGGCAAACAGGAAATGAAATTCAAAAGTTCACGGGGCTTTTCCTGTCTACCTGGCCAGTGCATCCGAGTTCAGATTGCTTTCCAGAGCGGTCATAATGGTGCACTGTGGGATACCGCCCGGAGACCAATACCGTTGATTTGTGGTCACACTAACCCTAATCTGACATGGCAATACCGATTTCAGCGCTACTCTTCTCTTCGGGGAGGTGTACAGAAACCGGTTTAAAGAGCCCTCTATAACGATATAAAGGGCCTCGTTGTGTGGACGGGTACGGGGTTAAATCGGTTTAACGTTGCTAATTTCGGTTTAAACGCGTAGTGTAGAGCAGGCCTTAGGGAGAAAATTCTAACATTGTCAGCAAACCTTTAAAATACTTTTTTTTCTTTGCTTTTACTGGTTGGTAGAGATGTTAGAGTTAATGGTTCCTGAGTATGTTTCAAAATTTCCAATCATTCCATTTACACTATAAACATAGCAAACATCTTATGTTTACATTAAAATATTATAACTGAGCCAGTTGTGATTATAATTAAGAGGCTGTCAGCATTTCCATTATAAACCCAATTTAAATTTCCGGGCCTCTGTCAGTTTAAAGAACGTCATTAAGGATACTACTTAAACATAACCTGCCATAACTAAATACAAGAACTGGCAATTCCTTTTTAAAATAATTTCCCAAAATATCTAACTTCTCCACTTATGCACATATTCTTGTTTTGGATTATCCTTGTATTCTGAAGACTCTCGGTAATTTGGTGTCAGAATTAATAGTTAAAGTAGTTTTATGGGGGCAAGGGACATTATACTTTAAGAAGAGGACAAACTCATAAGATCAATGCACCCGTCCACACTCTGTCAATTCCAATCCCCCCTTCCTTTAGCACTTGGCCTTCTTTCCAGAAGCAAGTTGAGGTAAAATTATTTATATAACTTGTTGAAAACTAGTTGTCTTAATGCCTGTTCTTGGCAAAGTCGCAAGATCTTCTCTGCTCTTTTGTGTGGTGTAGCAGCTGCTAGCCATGGATACCATGGTAACTCCATCTAATTACTTGTAGATCTAGGCCTACAGCATGCTGGGGTTGGTTGCTCAGCGATACGCACCAGAGGTAGCCAGCAAATTGCTTTGCTGTGGACAGGCAACCTGATAAGACTTTCACCCAAAAGGTGGGATATAAAGGTAGTCCCCAGGAGTAATCCTTGAAAGTAAATTGTAAGAGTATGTCAACACAGCAACTAGACACTTGCGGCTGACCTGTGCCAGCCAACTTGGGTTTGTGAGGCTGTTCCATTGTTGGGTAGACTTCCAGGCTCAGGCTAGAGCCCGAGCTCTAGGACCCTGTGTGTTGGAGGGTACTGAAGCTTGGGCTCAAGCCTAACCCTCAAAGTCTACATAGCAATGGAACAGCCCCGCAGCCTGAGCTCCACTAATCCAAGTTGGCTGGCATGGGCCAGCAGCAGGTGTCTAGTTGCTGTGTAGATATTCCCTCCCAGACAGACTCCTCCTCCACTTATCCAATCAGACTAGATGAGTGGATGGCATTTTACAATGACTGCTCCATAAAGGGTCTCTTCCTCTACATCCAAGATTTTTCTTAAGCAACTAGTGTTGGGTGTCCACCTTCAGACACCTTTTAAAGCGTGAGGGGTTTAGGGCAGTTTCTGAAAATCTAGACCGTCTAAGCTGTTACAAGTTGGACACCAAAAATTACTGACCGCTCAGCCATGGAGCAAGAAAAGCAAGCTCACAACCCACTTATGTAGGAGAGAGGATGGGGAAGGTTGTAGATAGTTCTGGCTGTGTGAGAGGAAGGGTGATAGAAGAAACTGGTCACTTATGGCTGAGCCTTGGTTCATTCAAACCCCCAAATCAAAGCCAAACTTGAATAGTCCAACTATGTGCAAAAAACAATGTTCTCATAGCTGCCCTCCCAGCCCCCAGGTATGGGGTGCATAGCTGTCTAGGGCCTGGGACAAAGATTGATTAGACTAGTGTAAAGTTGTGCCTGCTAGACTTGTGTTCTGTAAATAACCCCTCTAAAATCCATTATACACTGTCTTCCAACACACATTTCATTGTAATACATAAAACAGGTTGTAGAGTGACTTGTATTTTTTTTTAGAACCTAAAGACACTAGACTTCAATATATTGTAGCTTAATTGACTGTGAAATTACAGTTTAAACAGCAGAACCTCTTTAAAGTGTTAGGACTGTAAAGAAGCAGCCAAACAAATAGGTTTTTATTACTTAGAAAACACTAAAAACAGCTGAACTTTTCTTTCAAATTTTGATCAACATTTAGACGAAAGACCCAAAAGACTAAATCAGATTATCAGTTCCTGACAAAGAAAGATTACAGTGATATATCCAAGCTGGTCCCAGGATATTAGAGAGAATACAAAGCGTACTTATAATATTGCTTCTGCAACTTAAATAAAGAATTTGCTATCACTAATTTTAAAAGGTTTCAGTGTTTATGCTGTAATCTTTCTTTTAGAGAGAGAAGGTGGGTGAAGTAATATCTGTTATTGGACCAACTTCTGCTAGGGAAAGAGACATGCTTTGCTTTGGACAGGTAGTCGTACACATGTAGCTCAAAAGCTTGTTTCATTCACCAACAGAAATTGATTCAGCAAAAGATATTATCTCACCCACCTTGCCTCTCAACAGAAAGATTACAGCATATACACTGAAACCTTTTAAAATTAGCAATAGCAAATTCTCTATTTAAATTGCGGAAGCAATATTATAAGTAAGCATTGCATTCCTTACAAACCTTGCCACTGGGGAATGCACCAGATGACTTTTATTTCTGTGAAACCCTATAGGTTATATTTTAAAATATATAATAATAATTCAGTTAGAACCCCCAAACATTTCATATGCATGCAGTCTTCTATTAAACTTTTATATGATTTTACGTTAATGTTTATTAAACTGTATCTTTGGACTGTCTGAGCCTATATTTCTATAGGCAATAATATGATTGGATTTCAAGATACTCTTAATTGAGGAACGAACTCACAAAAGCTGTGTCTGTAAAAACTTGAGTCTATTTTAAATTTTAGAATTTTTACTTGTTTGCATTCTTAATGGATTTTTTCAACCTACAATTAATCAGTAGCACTATACATCTTGCACCAGCTGAGATCTGACCCATAACTTTTTAATTGAGTACTGCAGACTAGCTTGTACGTTGTAGAAAGTGAAAAGAAATGGCACCTTTGGGTGGACAGCTGTTCAAAAGAATGTTCTCTTGTCAATGTGTAGTTTCTTCTTCTCCTTCTCCTCTCCCCATAGAATAAGAACATAAGAACGGCCGTACCAGGTCAGACCAAAGGTCCATCTAGCCCAGTATCTGTCTACCGACAGTGGCCAATGCCAGGTGCCCCAGAGGGAGTGAACCTAATAGGCAATGATCAAGTGACACGTCTTCTGGCCATCCATCTCTCCTCTGACAAACAGGTCAAGGGACATCATTCTTACCCATCCTGGCTAATAGCCATTTATAGACATAACACAATGAATTTATCCAGTCTCTTTTAATGTTGTTATAGTCCTAACCTTCACAACCTCCACAGGTAAGGGTTCACAAGTTGACTGCGCTGCGTGAAGAACGCTCCTTTTGGTTGTTTTAAACTGCTGCCTATTAATTTCATTTGATGACCCTAGTTGCTTATATTATGGGAAGAAGTAAATAACTTTTCCTTATCCACTTTCTCCCCACTACTCATATGTTATATACTCTATCATATCCCCCCTTAGTCTCCTCTTTTCCAAGCTGAAGAGGCAGCACCTCTTAAATCTTTCCTCATATGGGACCCTCTCCAAACCCTAATCATTTTAGTTTTTCCTTTTCTGACCTTTTCTAGTGCTAGAATATCTTTTTTGAGGTGAGGAGACCACATCTGTACACAGATTCAAGATGTGGGCATACCATGGATTTATATAAGGGCAATAATATATCTCAGTCTTATTCTCTATCCCCTTTTCAATGATTCCTAACATCCTGTTCGCTTTTTTGACTGCCTCTGCACACTGCGGGACATCTTCAGAGAACTATCCACAATGACATCCAAGATCTTTCCTGACTCGTAGCTAAACTAGCCCCCTCATATTGTAGTATATGTGGGGTTATTTTTTCCAGTGTGCATTACTTTACATTTATCCACATTAAATTTCATTGCCATTTTGTTGCAACATCACTTAATTTTGTGAGTACTTTTTTGAAGTTCTTCACAGTTGCTTGGGTCTTAACTATCTTAAGCAGTTTAGAATCATCTGCAAACTTTGCCACCTCACTGTTTACCCCTTTCTCCAGATCATTTATGAATAAATGGATAGGATTGGTCCTAGGACTGACCCTTGGGGAACACCACTAGTTACCCCTCTCCATTCTGAGAATTTGCCATTAATTCCGACCCTTTGTTCCCTGTCTTTTAACAGTTCTCAGTCCATGAAAGGCCCCTTCTTATCCCATGACAGCTTAATTTACATAACAGCCTTTGGTGAGGGACTTGTCAAAGGCTTTCGGAAATCTAGTATACTAGGTCCACTGGATCCCCTTATCCACATGTTTGTTGACTCCTTCAAAAGACTCTAATAGATTAGTAAGACACGATTTCCCTTTTTGGAAACCATGTTGACTATTGCTCAACGTTTATGTTTTTATGTGTATCTGACAATTTTATTCTTAACTATTATTTCGACTAATTGCCCGGTACCGACATTAGACTTACCGGTCTGTAATTGCCGGGATCACCTCTAGAGCTTTTTAAATATTGGCGTTACATTAGCTAATTTCCAGTCATTGGGTACCAAAGCCGATTTAAAGGACAGGTTATAAATCTTAGTTAATAGTTCCGCAACTCACTTTTGAGTTCTTTCAGAACTCTTGGGTGGAATGCCATCGGTCCCGGTGACTTGTTAATGTTGAGTTCATCAATTAATTCTAAAACCTCCTCTAGTGACACTTTAATCTGTGACAGTTCCTCAGATTTGTCACCTACAAAAGCAGCTCAGGTTTGGGAATCTCCCTAACATCCTCAGCCGTGAAGACTGAAGCAAAGAATCCATTTAGTTTCTCCGCAAGGACTTTATCATCTTAAGCGTCCTTTTGTATCTCAGTCTTCCAGGGCCCACTGGTTGTTAGCAGGTTCCTGCTTCTGATGTACTTAAAAACATTTTATTATCTTGGAGTTTTTGGCTAGCCGTTCTTCAAACTCCTCTTTGGCTTTCTTATTATACTCTTGCACTTAATTTGGCAGTGTGTATGCTCCTTTTATTTGCCTCACTAGATTTGACATTCCACTTTTTAAAGGAAGTCTTTTTATCTCTCACTGCTTCTTTACATGGTTGCTAAGCCATCGGTGGCTCTCTTTTTAGTTCTTTAGCTGTGTTCTTAATTTGGGGTAAACATTGAAGTTAGGCCTTTATGGTGTCTTTAAAAGCGCCCATGCAGCTTGCAGGGATTTCACTTTAGTCCTGTACCTTTTAACTTCTGTTTAACTAACCCCCTCTATTTTTGCATAGCTTCCGCTTTGAAATGTAATGCCACAGTGTTGGACTGTTGAGATGCTCCTTCCCAGAGGATGTTGAATGCTGTTTGTATTATGGTAACTAGTTTCCAAGCGGTCCTGCTATAGTTACTTCTTTGGACCAGCTCTGCGCTTCAACTCAGGATGATCTAGAGTTGCCTCTCCCTTGTGAGTTTCCATACCAGCCTGCTCCACAAAGCAGTCATTTAAATGTATTCGAGAAGTTTATCTCTGCATTTCATCCTGAAGTGAAATGTTCCCAGTCAATATGGGGATAATTCAAATCCCCACTATTATTGGGTTCTTAATTTTGATAGCCTCTTAATTTCCCTTAGCATTTCATCATCACTATTACTGTCCTGGTCAGGTGGTCTGATAATAGATTCCCTAATGTTATATTTTTATTAGAGCATGAAATTTCTATCCATAGAGATTCTATGGAACATGTGGATTCGCTTAAGATTTACTTCATTTGATATAACATTTCTTTCACATATAAGTGCCACTCTCCACCCTGCACGACTCTTCTGTCTTCCAATATATTTTGTACCCGGAAGGATTGTGTCCCATTGATTGCTCCTCGTCCACCAGGTTTCTGTGATGTGCTATTATGATCATATTCCTCCTTTATCACAAGGCACTCTAGTTCACCCATCTTATTATTTAGACTTCTAGCATTTGTGTACAAGCACTTTAAAAACTTGTCCCTGTTTATTTGTCTGCCCTTTTCTGATGTGTCAGATTATTTTTTTATGTGACTGTTTATCATCTGATCTGACCCTGACATTATCCTCTTCCATCCTCTGCTCCTGACTATAACCTGGAGATTTTCTATCATTAGACTCTTCCCTAAGGGAAATCTGTATCTGATCCACATGCTTCTCTGCAGCAGTTGATTTCCCCCCATCTCCTAGTTAAAAACTGCTCTACAACCTTTTTAATGTTTAGTGCCAGCAGTTTGGTTCCACTTTGTTTTAGATGGAACCCATCTCTCCTATATAGGCTCCCCCAATCCCAAAAGTTTCCCCAGTTCCTAATGAACGTAAACCCTTCCTCTCTACACCATCATCTCATCCACGCATTGAGACTCTGAAGCTCTGACTGCCTACCTGGCCCTGCACGTGGAACTAGGAGCATTTCTGAGAATGCCACCATAGAGGTCCTGGATTTCAATCTCTTCCCTAGCAGCCTAAATTTGGCTTCCAGTACATCTCTCCTACCCTTCCTTATGTCATTGGTACCTACATGTACCACGACAACCGGTTCCTCCCCAGCACTACACATCAGTCTGTCTAGATGCCTCGACAGATCTGCAACCTTCGCACCAGGCAGACAAGTCACCATACAGTTCTCCTGGTCATCACAAACGCAGCTATCTACGTTTCTAATGATCAAATCTCCCATTACTAACACCTGCCTTTTCCTTGCAACTGGAGTTCCCTCTCCCAGAGAGGTAACCTCAGTGCGAAAGGCAGCCCCAGCACCATCTGGAAGGAGGGTCCTAACTATGGGAGGGTTTCCCTCTGCTCCCATTGACTGCTCTGCTTCCCTGGGCCTTTCATCCTCCTCAACAGAGCAGGGCTGTCTGACCGGAGGTGGGACAATTCTACAGTGTCTCAGAAAGCCTCATCAACATACCTCTCAGCCTCTCTTAGTTCCTTCAGTTCCGCCACCCTGGCCTCCAAAGTCTGTATGTGGTCTCTGAGGGCCAGGAGCTCCTTGCACCGACTGCACACATAGGCCACCTGCCCACAGGCAGGTAGTCATACATGCTACACTCAATGCAATAGACTGGATAGCCCCCACTCTGCTGCTGGGCTTCTGCCTGCATTGCCTCCTAGTTAATGAAAGGGTTGTTGAAAGCAAGAAGTTTTGAATGGAGTTTAGTTTATAGGTTTTAAGGGGACTAAAGGGGCACAGATAGAACCGACAAGGGACCCCCACTCCCTTCCCTCTCCCCTTCCGAACTCCTTGCGAAACTCCCTGTTAAACAGCCCCTGGTCGCTTGTGCGTGGCTTTATAAAGCCCTGGCCTGTGTGAATACCCCACCCACTGATTAAGGCTCAGCCAATTACCAGAGGCTTCTATCTTTCAAACTTTCCTTTGAAGCTCACAGCCTCCAACTGCCAGCCACAGCACATGGTCCTTCAAACAACCAACCAAACAAACAGACTGACAAACACAAGCTCAGCACACAGCAAGTAACCCCCAAACACAAACACACACTACAGACAGTCACTTACCCTACAGATGCTGTATTTGCTCACTGGCTAGATTTAGGGCTTACAGTCATAGTCCCTTGGTTTCTTTTTGGGTTCACTCCAACCTAAAATTGTAAAGTGAAATAAATAAAGACACTCAAAATCCCTTGAATTCTACTCTCTGAGATTACCAGCCCCCTTGATTCCCTTACCAGCCCCCTTGATTCCCTCCCCACCCCACTCACTGCCTTCTCATGGGAATGAAGGCCAGTTTAGATACCCACTAAAATCCAGGAGGAGAGATTTTCAAGTCATGGAAGCCTACTTTTCTCAGAAAACATTACTGATAAATCTGTGGCAGTAGGAGCTGAGGACAGCTAGGGTAGGGGAAGGTTGAATGGAAAAGGCAGAAACACAGTCCCAGTTGACCCAAAGCCTGGTGACTTTTATAGAACTAAAGCTGGTGTTATGGTAGCACCTAGAAACCCCAGTCATGTGCTAGGTAGAGCTGTGGGACCAGGGGGGAAACTAGATTTTTCACTTTGTTTTTTGAACTTGCAACATTCCTCACAATCAATACATGGATATTTCCAGAAAAATAAATCCCCCAAAAATTTCATTTTGGGTCTGTCAATGCTCTTTGTTCTGATTTTTGTCTTCATTTACATTTTATTATATTATAGCAAAGATATTACAAAAAGTTGTTTTAAAATGGAAAATCAAAACATTCCATTCCAAAAAAGGACATTTTAACCTTTTCAATTTTTTTTAAATTTTTCTTTTAAAACAAACTATGTTCAAAGTAGACTTGTTTCCACAAAATGTATCACTTCCAACGAATTGTTGTTTCCAGCTGGGGAAAAACATGGTTGGAAAAATTTCTTACCAGTTTGAATGCTAGGCTGTATACAGACGAGTAATAACAACATATTACAAACCAAAATAGGCTTTTCAGTAACAGAACACCAGACTAGGAGAATGTCACATGGATTGTGGTCTCCTTTGAATATTTCATTCAGGTTCACTTAGGTCAAGGCTCATTTAGCTGCACTACGCACAATGCTGCCGTCAGCTATTGCTTGTTTGCCTCTTTTCTTTTTGTGTCTCTATTTGGTCTCCTCGTTATAGAATCCATTGTTAATTATTTGTATTACAACTGTTCCCAGTCATTATGGAGGGCCTGTCTGCTGAACAATGTACAAATATCAAATAAGATACCCTTTATCACAAAGACTCAGTCCAGAAGACAACAGGAGGGAGAAAGAGAACAAACTCTGAGGGTAACCCTAAGACCACATGTTTATCTAGCCTTTTATTTAGTGCTCAGCATAATTTCTGATCCAGCTGAAACCTTTTCATTTAAATGTAAATTAAACTTATTTTATTTTAATTTACCTCAGCCTATTTCCAATGGCTTTTTAACCAGATTTCGCCTCTAGTGCACCACTGCCTGTGAAGCCTTTGCTGAAGTCCATGCAGTGCCAGCTGACTTTAGTCCACCTTAACATAAATAAGAGTATTGCTGTCTTCATTTGTACAAATGGTGATCTCTATTGCATACACAAGAACTATTGCCATTCAGCAAAACATTGCCCAAGATCATAGAATCATAGAGGTCATCTAGTCCAGTCCCCTGCACTCAAGGCAGGACTAAATATTACCTAGACCATCCCTGACAGGTGTTTGTCCAATCTGCTCTTAAAAATCCCCAATGATGGAGATTCCACAACCTTCCTAGGCAATTTATTCCAGTGCTTAACCACTCTGACAGTCAGGAAACTTCTCTCAATGTTCAACCTAAACCGCCCTTGCTGCAATTTAAGCTCATTGCTTCATGTTCTATCCTCAGAGGTTAAGAGGAACAATTTTTCTCCCTCCTTGTAATAACTTTTTATGTACTTGAAAACTGTTATGTCTCCTCTCAGTCTTCTTTTGTCCAGACTAAACAAACCCAATTTTTTTCAATCTTCTCTCTTAGGTCATGGTTTTTAGACCTTTAATCATTTTCACGGGTAGAAGAAATGGAATTCTGATTTTATTTTTAAAAAGAAATGGGTTTGACTAACTGTGGGGGAGATGGCAGCGTTTATGCTTGGCGAAGTGCTTGAGGTAATCAAGGAAGAGTTGATGCTGTCTGGAATGATCTAGTTTTTTTTAAAGCAGATTTTCTAGTAAATCGCAACCTCTATGTGGCCTTCAGGAGAGGTAAAAGGGCCAGAATCTGGCCACAAGTGCCTAGCAGAGAATTCCCCAGGCACAAGGAAATTGCCTGCTGGTACAACTGTGCCACTGCTGGAATCTCTGTGGTTCTCACCAAATTGAGGACTTTAATCTTTATTTGTGTAAAGGATCCTTCCTATGTATGTGTCACAGATAAGACTTCTCTCTGCTAGAACTGGTATGCCTATCCTAAAAGGAGGTCTGCTGCACTTTAATGATTTACAGAAGTGGCATCACACTCTCTGTAGCAGAAGACCGACTTCCTTATTTAATTATGGGATGTGTGTCAGGGTATATGTTTAGGATAAAATAGTACCCTCAGACCACTGTCAATTTCTCACTGTCAATCGGAGGCTTGCACAAAACATCAAGGGTAGAATATGGCCTCCTTTATAGTAAAAAACTACTTAAATCTAAATGGCAGGGCGCCATTAACTTGAAGAATTATCATTTGTGCTGTACATTGTTTCACTCAGTCTTACTCCAAAGGAAAACATGCTTGCCTTCCGGACCATCAATATTTTTCTCCCTTGTGTTTCTTCCTTCACCTATCTTCCTTTTTCTTTTGCTCCCTCTTCCCATCCATGTGCTTTTCTCTATACTGTCTTTCCTGTAGCAACACTCAGTTCCCAGTCAGTGTGCTTTACTCTCACCCCTTCCCCATTCCATCTGCCAAAATGAACAACAATGAAACAACTTATGATGACATTTAATAACGACCTTTTAATTTGCAGGTGCAATTTCCCTCCCCACCCCCAAAAAAAATTGCAAATGCAAATGGTAGTTTACTTACAGATGAAAAATTATTCTGTTGGGGTCCAGCTAAGAGTGAGATTTTCATAGTGCAGAGTATTCTGGCAATTAATGGAAGATGTGTGGCTCAATTCCCTACACTGCTCAGAAAATTTCAACCTCAGCCCTTGAACACTTTCAACTAAGACATAACTCTTACAATAACACATGACCATTGTGAGCATCCATCTGTCCTCTGCTACTGTTAACACACTTCCAACATACCACTGCTGTAATGAATGCTTCATCTAATAGCTTTAATGTCCCAGAGAGGAATTTCCAATCTGTTTCTGCCCAGTTTACTATACGGATTAGTTTCCAAATGCATTCAGGTACCACATCCATTCCTCAGGGTCTCTTCTTTTCAAAGAAACAATCTTGCCGTGTATCCAAAAGGTGATAAGAATTGCTCAGCCTATTCACCAGTGGCAGCCCTTCACAGAGCTGTGGCCCAAATGTCCCATGGGCTCTTTCAACCTGTGTGTTGTAGAATTGCTTAGTCTGGAGCACAGAACAAGACATGAGACAGCCAGTTTCTTTCCAGTTAAGGAGGATTGTAAACAGGTACTAATACTCTGGAAATGAATTCAGTAATGGATTGTGAATCACTGTAGAGGATCAATCACTAATGTGATATGTACAACACTCTCTTGCTCACCAGGGAGGCTGTCGCTTTAACTTTGAGTGTGTTCCTTATGAGTGTTACAATCTAGTCTGGAGCTGGCAAAATCATTATTGCTGGTCTTAATCTGATACAAAACAAGGCAATCTTGTGTCCATCCATAGATGAATGAGACCTCTGCTACTATCTTTGGGTCCAGAGAGACAAGTAGTCCAGATTAACTCAGAGTCTGCGCTCCACCTTTGGAAGTGGAGGACAACTTTAGAAAGATTTTATGATTTTTCCTAGGACCCAATGACTGCAGAATTAATTAAACTGGGGTTCTTCCTGAACTTTCCTTTCATATTTTGCCTTGACAGGTTCAATGCTTCCCCACCACCACTGCTGACAACCTCACACCTCATCAACAACACTCATCTAGTATCTAAAATAGAAGTAACTTGCTGTAAATCAGCATATTTCAAACCTGTATAGCTTCCTCTCGATTCATTTCTTTCCAAACAGTATTTTGGTTTTACTGCACTCTTCCATTCTTCAACAGTAATCACATCTTAAATCAACCAAGCAGAGTTAGTCTGGATCAAAACTTGGATGGCAACTCCAAATTTTTCAGATTTTGGAGAAAGTAACATTGATCAGCAGGAAGCACTCTTCCATTTGAGTCAATGTTCGACAAATATCCCAGCAAGTTGTTAGGGGCTGTTGTGCTACTGTGAACACTCTGTTTAGGATGAGACGTAATACAATGTCCCTGACCCCTTTTGGTTATTGAAGGTGCTAGAGAATTCTCTGGCCCTGGTGTTAACTAAAATTCCAACTGGAGTAATTTCTTCTACATATAATTTCCCTTTGTATTTTCAGTTGTTTATGGTGTTTCTTTTATTTCTGTCCAAAATTGATGTGGTGTACTATTGACAAGTGCTGTTAAACAGTTTCCATCCTGGATATGACTGTATTTCAGTGGTGGGTGGATGGGTCCTTATATAACCCAAACTTTATTTGCCTGTGAGTTGAGAACTGATTAGTTAATAGTATGAGATCCTTGGATGAAATATACTACCTAAATGCAAATTATTATCAGCATCTAAAGAAGTACTAGCACACTTCACACTTTCTTGATCTGTTGCTTTCATTGCAGGATGAGCTTCTCCCTTGAAGTCTAACTAGACTGTAAACTTTTCAGAAATGAAATCCTATCTACAAAGTCCTTGTACACCTGCAGTGCTATAGAAATAAGCATGAATAGTTCCTGTCACTAATTTTGCTTGGTCTTTTTTGTAGTTGTGAAATCTCAATACACACTGCACACCCATTGATAGCCTTTTTCTTTGAAACTACCTAAAGCAATCTCTGAACCATTAGAGATTATTTGAGAACTCATGGAGGATTAGTGAGGTCCCCTAGGATTGGAGAAGGGAGACAGGTACTATCTTCAAAAAAGGCTGCGGGTTGAGAGAATCTGAAGAATTCTCGACCACTCAGCCTAACTTTTATACCCAAAAATATATGGGAACAAACTATTAAATGTTCAATTTGTTCAAATCAAGAGGATAAGCTGATTAGTAATAGCCAATATGTATTTGTCAAGAATAAATTATGCTGAACCAATCTAACTTCCTTCTTTAACAGGATAAGTGGCTAGGTGGATAGAGGAAAGCAGTAGAAGTGACCTATCTGGACTTCAGTAAGGCTTTTGACATAGTCCCCATGACCTTCTCATAAGCACAGGAAATGTGGTTTAGATAAAATTACTATAAGGTGGGTGCACAACTGGTTGAAAGACCTTACTCAGAGTAGTTGTCCATGTTTCACTGTCAAACTGGAAGGCTGTATCAAATGGGGTCCCAGAGGGTTTTGTCCTAGGTCTGGTACTAGTCAAAATTTTAATTAATGAATTAGATAATGAATTGGAGAGTATTCTTATAAAATCTGCCCCAAAGATGACACGAAGCAGGGGGAGGGAGGGGAGTTCAAGCACTTTGGAGGACAGAATTAGAATTCAAAATGATCTCAGTTAAATGGAGAACTGAAGTCAATAAGATGAAAGTGAAATGGACTGTGCTTGGGAAGGAAAAATCCCATGCACAAATATAAAGTGGAGGAATAACTGTCTAAGTGGTAGTACAGCTGGAAAGGATCTAGGGAATATAATGGATGACGAATCCTATGAATAAACAGGGTAATGCTGTTGCAAAAAAGGTAAATGTCATTCTGGAGTGTATTAAAAGAATTATCATAGGTAAGACTGGGAGATACTTATTCCATTCAGTCCTGTGAGGCCTGAGTTGGAGTACTGTCTTGTTTGGGGCACAATGCTTTTTTAAGAAAGATATGAACAAACTGGAGAGAGTCCATCATAGAACAACAAAAATGATAAGAGGTTTAGAAAACAAGACCTGTGGGAAAGGGTTGAAAAAAAATGGGCATGTTTAGTCTAGAGAAGAGAAGGTTGGGAGGGGTCATAATAAGTCTTCAAATATGTAAAGGGTTGTAATAAAGAGGACTGTGATCAACTGTTTTCCATGTCCACCAAAGGTAGGAAAATAAGTAATTTGCTTATTCTTCAGCAAGGGAGATTTAGGTTAGATATTAGGAAAAACTTTCTAGCTAAAAGGGTAGTTAAGCTTTGGGACAGGTTACCTAGCTAGGCTGTGGAATCCCCTTTACTGGAGGTTTTTAAGAACTTACTAGTGTGATGGGGCAAGGCCAGATGGCTACAGTAAAGTACTGAGAAACAGGTATGTTAGCCCCAGGCTAAACAAATCCCTAGTACCCTGGTAACCAAATGGCAGTTGCTCCAGGTTAATCAAGGCACCTGGAGCCAATTAAGATCTTTCTAGAAGGCAGTAGAGATAGCTACTTTAATTAGAACACCTGCAGCCAATCAAGGCAGGCTAATCAGGGCACCTGGGTTTAAAAAGGAGCTCACTCCAGTCAGGCAGGGAGGAGCCAGAGGAGAAGGAGCGTGTGTGAGGAGCTGGGAGCAAGAAGGCAAGGAGCTGAGAGTGAGAGAGTGTACTGCTGGAGGATTGAGGAGGACAAGCATTGTCAGACACCAGGAGGAAGGTCCTGTGGTGAGGATAAAGAAGGTGTTTGGAGGAGGCCATGGGGAAGTAGCCCAGGGAGTTGTAGCTGTCCTGCAACTGTTACAGGAGGCACTATAGACAGCTGCGATCCACAGGGCCCTGGGCTGGAACCAGGAGTAGAGGGCGGGCCTGGGTTCCCCCCAAACCTCCCAACTCCTGATCAGACACAGGAGGAGCTGACTCAGACTGTAGGTTCCACAAGAAGGGAAGATCACTGAGGTGAACAAATCCGCCAATAAGCGCAGGACCCACCAAGGTGGAGGAGGAACTTTGTCACACTAGATAAACCTCTGTCAGGGATTGTCTAGGTATACTTGGTCCTGTCTCAACACAGGGAATGAAGTAGACCAGTGTTCCTCAATCTTTCTGATACCAGAGACAGGTTTGCTGCCTTCCTAAACTGTGTCAGGGAGATCTCAGAGACTGGTGCCGGTTCACAAACCAGTCAACGAGAAACTCTGGAGAAGACAGCCACTCAATGACCTCTCCTGCTCTACATTTCTATAATTCTTCTGTTGGTGGGTTACCTTTTCACTAATCCTTTCAGATATAATTGTCCATGTCTCTATCGGAATTTACTGAAAAACAACAGCCTGTTTCTATTATTTGAACTCCTAGATGGGGTTAGAGTAGACTGAACAGGACATCTCTCTCTCTGAGCAGAGAAGAGGCAATTCCATTACCCCTTACTTCTAATCCTGGCTTCCAATGAACTTGATATGGACTCCAAAATGTGGTCTCTCTACCATCCCCCTCATCCCCTCACATACACCATTAATCACTTTTAATACTATTTGTGATGCTGAATTGTTTCACGTACCACATTTTAGGTAATATCATGAGAGGACACTGTGTTTCTAAAAGTAAACTGGCTCTTTATTAAAGCTATTTACAGAGCTGCTGTAATTGCAGCTAGCATTCAAGCCATGTGCACACAGGTTGCCTCTCTGGTATCTTCCGCAACCTGTGTTCCTCCTTCCCAGTTCTGTGTAGGTTGCTACAAACTGTAAGTGTGAATAATTCTCTCTAGTGCAGAGGGACACCTTAAGGCCTAGATATTACTTAAAGAACTTCAGAGGAGCATCGGTCTTATGCAGGCCTTCTGTGAAAAATTCCCTTCTGTACAAAGCGAGGACGGACATCCCATTTTCCCTGCTCTGCCTTAAATTACATTAAACAATATTTAACTACATCAAAAACACTTAAGCATTATGTAAAACAAAGAGCTAGTATATTTACATTCAGTGACTCATATGGGGGCTTGGAACACCAGCGCAGGTGTCTTTATCTATTTGCTGTCAGTAAATAGTCACTGTTAGAATATGCTAGGGCCAGAGCCAATGCAGCTGCATCAATTTACATCAGCTGGTTTGGCCCTTAATCATCCTTTTATGGACAGCTGCACAACTATTTCTGAAAGCTATGTCAGTATTTTTAGGGGCACTGATTTTTGGTAAGGGAAGGAAAGGCAGTGATAATGGGCAAACCTCACTTCCCCACCCCCAAAGCCTACCCTACCTTTGTGCTTTCAGAGGCATGGGCTGGGCCTCTTGCAGCACTCTGTTTGGATCGTGGCCACCCCCTCTGCAATAACAGTCAAGCCAGAGAGTTGATATTATGGAAATGTCACTTGAGGTTCTGTAGCTAGTACAAATATCACCTCAGCCTTAAAGCAGAGCTACTCGACCTTTTGTTACAGATGAATACAATGTATCCTTCCTAGAATTACAGGACTTTGAGCATAGAATTTAACTTACTACTACATCAGTTAATTAGTTTGAGTTAAGAATGGATTTTATAAGAAATTTAGTATCCTATGTCAAAGCATAATCAGATCATCAGTGATCTCAGTGATGAAATCACAGACTCTATACTTTCCATATACTCTAAACTGAAGTCTCATGCTAAGCTTGATGAAATTATTCTAGGATTAATGGTAGTTTCCCCCCCACACACACACTATTCTTCATAACTGAAAGTGTGTGAGAGACAGACAGTGATTGTGTGTGCTCACTGCTGGGGAAGTCTCTGAGAGACTGTATGATGTCTATTTAAGGCACTCACTCACCACTGGAAGGCTCGTTCAGACCTCAGACCATAGCAGCTCTCCTGCTCTGATCCCTGTCCCCCTCTCCCTTGCTCAGTGGAGATAGGGTACATGGGCTGGGGGTAAGGGGACACCCTGACACTGCACAGCATCCATGCACTGGTAGATGAGCGTATTATACCCATCTGTAGCATGTTCTGGATCTCCCGTTCTATAGCAGCTTGGGCGTGAGGAGATACCCGGTAGGGTGGTGTTCTAATTGGGTAAGCATTACCTGTGTCAATGGAGTTGTATGCCTGTTCAGTCCGTCCTGGGGTGGCTGAGAACAATGGGGCGAAGCTAGTGCACAGCTCCTTGATTTGTCACCACTGTAGGCATTCTAGGGTGGTTGAGAGGTTCACCTCTTGCACGCCACCATCCTTTTTTCCGTCGTAGTAGACACCGTCAGGCCACTCAGCGTCATCTCCTCCCTGGACTGTAAACTGACAAACCTGTAAGTCTCTGGAATAAAAGGGCTTGAGAGAATTAACATGGTACACTCTGGGCTTTAGTGAGGAATTGCGAAATGCTATGAGGTAGTTAACAGCTCCCAGGCACTCTTGGACCGTGAATGGCCCTTCCCATGATGCTTCCATCTTATCGGCCCGTTGCGCCTTTAAGACCATAACCTGGTCTCCTACCTTGAAGGAATGCTCTCTGGTATGTTTATCATACCAGGCCTTTTGCTCTTCCTGAGTATCCTTTAGGTTTTCTCTAGCAAGGGCTAAATTTAAATCAGCTTCTCTACCAGATGATGGAGGATAAGCTGTTGCACAATTTTTGAAAAGGGTTCCAGAGATGATCCTGGTAATTACAGGCTGGTAAGTATCAAGCAACCTGTTGAACTTAGTAAAGAACAAATTATCAGACACATAGATGAACATGATTTGTTGGGGAAGAGTCAACACGGTTTGTAAAGAAAATCATGCTCACCATCTACCAGAATTCTTGAGAGGATCAACAAGAAGATGGACAAGGGTGATCCAGTGGATATAGTGTACTAGATTTTCATAAAGCTTTGACAAAGGTCCCTCACTAATGCTCTTAAGCCAAGCAAGCTGTCATGGAATAGAGGGAAGGTCCTCTTATGAACATGCTGGTTAAAAGATAGAAACAAAGAGTAGAATAAATGATCAGTTTTAAGAATGACAGAGGTAAATAGTGTTGTCTCCCAGGATCTGTATTGGGACCAGTATTATTCAACATTCATAAATGATCTGGAAAAGGGTGAACAAGTGAGGTGCAACATTTGCAGATGATACAAACTAGCCAAGATAATTAGTCCAAAGCAGACTGCAAAGAGTTACAAAAGGATTCACAAAATGGAGTGACTGGCAATAAAATGGTAGATGAAATTCAATTTGATAAATGCAAGTAATGCATTGAAAATATAATCCCAATTATACATATAAAATGATGGTCTAAATTAGCTGTTAACCATCAAAAGATCTTGAGTCATTGTGGATAGTTCTCTGAAAACATCCACCCAATGTGCAGCAGCTGTCAAAATAGCTAACAGAATTGTTTGGAATCATTAGAAAGGGATAGATAAAAGAACAGAAAATATCATATTCCTTCTATAAAAATCCATGGTAAACTCCATCTTGAATACTGTTGTACAGATGGGCGTCACCCACCTCAAAAAAAATATATTGGAATTGGAAACAGTTCAGAAACTGGCAACAAAAATGATTGGGGTACCTTCAGCTTCATATGAGGAGAGATTATAAGACTTTGAACTTTTCAACTTTGTGAAGAGGTGATTAAGAGGGGATATAAGAAGGCCCTGTGTTCCTCAAAGCTGTGCAATTGCATGGCAGCCCAGGAGTGAAACAAGTGCTGCACACTTCATTAGTTGAGCCATGCATATCTAGCAGCGTGTGTTCAGGTGCTCCTCCTCTACTGGTTTGCATGCGTTGCTCCAGCCCTCTGCCTTGGAGACCCTGACCAACTGCTCCTGGACCCTCTCCACTGAGCAGGGGTGTCAAACAGAAGCTAAGGTTAATGTTTCTTTACCGTAAAGGTTACAAAGGGAACCACACACCTGACCAAGGACCAATCAGGAAAATGGATTTTTCAAAGCCAGGGAGGGAATTTTTGGGTGTGTGTCTTTTTGTCTGTCTCTCACTTGAGAGGGTCTTCCTATCTTCAAGCTTCTAAATTCAGTTTCCAAGTTGCGAGTAAAAGGTAAAAAACAATAGGCTTTTATTGTTTTTTGTATTTCAATGTGTGTAGTTGCTGGAATGTTAAATTGTATTTCTTTTTGAATAAGGCTGTTTATTCATATATTTTCTTATAAGCAATAGCCCTGTGTATTGTCACCTTGATGCAGAGATCATTTTATATGTTTTTCTTCTTTTATATAAAGCTTTCTTTTAAGACCTGTTTGAGTTTTCTCTGGGTAGGCTAAGGAATGAAGGGAAGGGAATTCTTTTGGTTAGATTTACAGAGGTGAATTGTACAGCCTCAGGGGAGAAGGAGGGGGAGGTAAATTGCCTCTCTGTTTTGCATTCAAGAGTTTAGTACAGTATCGGTCAGGATAACCCCAAGGAGGGGAGCTGGGATGAGATAAAGAGGAGACAAGGGAGGAGGTTGTTTTCCTTTGGTGTGAGGACTCCAGGGCAATCTGAGTCTTGGGTCCCCAGCAGGGATTAGGGAAGACCAGAGGGAGCAAGCCCTGGTCCTTTGGTGGGAGATCCTAGTAATTTTAAGCTGTTAACTCCAGGTGCCTCATGAATCTTGGGGTCCCCCAGGGTAAGGTTTTGGGGGAGACCGAAGTAGAGCCAAAACTGGAATCTTTTGGCTGGTGTCAGCGATATCAATCTAAAGCTGGTATGTAAGCTTAAGAGGGCTTTCTATGAACACTTACACATGGTGAGTAGCCGGTGCCGAAGGTAAGAATCCAGAAGCCAGTAGGAATATTATTTTTCTTTTATCTCTTGCAGAGGCTTTTTATGCAGAGAAAAGGTTTGTGTATGTTATATAGGATGTCAGAGAGGAATTTTTTTTTCTCTGTATATCATCTCTGCCCAGTTTGGCTTGCAATTTTAAGCAAAGGGAGCCATTACAGTGAACAAAAGGGTGCGTTTATGTTAAACAATAGCAACTACCCATTGGATCAAGTAACCGCACAAAACATAATACACAGAGAAAATAAAGTGGCTTTGTTTTGCTAAATTTACATATCAAGGCTAGCTAGGAAAACTTAAACATATAGGGCTATCAGGAGTTGCTGGGCAGACCCCAGGAGGACAGACAAATAACCACCAAGGCACCCAACACACAGAAAGCCAGACCATGTACTCACCAGGATGGCCTGAAACAAGAAAGAGCAAGAAACTGGATGCAGGAGGTACAAAATCAAAGAACGCATGGATCACCGCGACAACTGGAAAAGAAAAAAGAGGTCGAGTGGAAAGAAAAAAGAAGAACAAATCAAAAACTGTGCAGCTCTACAAGAAGCAGACAGGTACGCAAAGGTATGCTATGCTGTACGCTCAACGCGCGTGTATAATAGAAAACCAGAAAAGATGACCAGCCTGAAGACAGATTTAGGATACTCCAGAGGTAATAAACCTTATAAGAGATTGAAAACAGAGGAGCCCGCGGCGGGCCTTGATACAGTTTAGAGCAGGTCTATAGCAACAGAGAACCCACAAAACCAACTACCTAACAACCCGCTGTCGCCAAAACTGCCCAGACAGCACAAGAATTTCCAACTCTTACAAAGGCAGGTGATGACACTGAGGCCTTTACTTGCGTGGTATAAAAAATTGTTGAGATAAGGGTGCCTTGCTATTTGGTGTAACAGCATTGTCTCGGAATCAGACCAGTAGCAGTTAGGTAGATTAGTTACTTTGGCTCGAGTGAGTGTCACAGCTCTTCAGTGGACCCTTAGCAGAAAGTGGCAGCTGAAATGCCAAAGGACCAAATGAGATTATAAACATGTTTTCAAACATGTAGTGCTACAGATAATCAGAATGGGGATAACCCAGGGATCATTGCGTGTCGGTGTACTCTGTTTCCAAAGGAACCCAGGCTAAAGTATGATACCATATAACAGATTGTGTCTATTGATCCCAGATCACACCGGTACTACGATTGTTAAAGAAAATTTCAGAGGCCTGATAAATCATCGGGAATCCAATTGATTAAATCCATAGAAAGATTACATGCACCGTCTGCATACAGATAAATGTAGAAGGGCAGTTCTTAGATTGGTAATGGCTTGCCTGAGGACAGTAAACACGGAGTACTATTACATAAAATTTTGAGATTTATATAACCTCAAAATAATCTCGACACCTGAGGTACGGGGGAGGATTTTTGGATGCGCATGTGGATGAATATGGCATGGAAGAAAGCAAAAAAAGCATACTGTCAATTGGGAAACGAATACCATCCAGGGGGCACACACGGACAATTAACCCTACAACCGAAGGGCAAATCTCCAAGACCATTTCACTAATTTGTATTACATACCCAAGGAAATCGCCAATCAGAGACCTTCTATTTCTTTACACCCACCAAATCTCCAGTAACTACACCCGACCCAGTGACCAGTCAGGATTTTTGGAAGATGCTATGACTAGTGTATAAATTGAACTGGAGACATACTAAGGCCAAACTGCCCAAAAGAAGCTCCAGCCGGGAGTGTGCAAGTCATTACAGCCACCATCACACCAAAAGATCCCCAGGGGCCAATACCGTCTCAAATTCTCCTTGGACCGGGAAGGGATAAAATGTTTTGTAATGAGGTGGGTCGGAGAATGGAAGGTTACCGGGCGTGGACGTGGACACGATCGCGACGTGTGTAAACCACTATATGTCCAGGCCTATCCAGCAAATTTACTTCGTGAGATCCAGAAACTCATTACACCGAAAGGTCCAAAGTGACCCATGTATAATCCTCCTTACATGTCAACAAAGGCTTAAAATATACTACTGCCGGTAGAGACGATACTTGCACTGAGTCAACGAAAAACCACTAAAGCGTCCATGGGAGATGTGGATCCATTGCAGTCTATGACACATTTAAACTTTTGTAAACCATTAGTCCTTCCTTATCCGGTCTGTCTGGTAGCTTGATGTAGGGGTGGATGGAGAGGCTTAGGGCCTAGTAAACGTCCGCTAGGCGGTGGAGAGCTAGGGAACGACGAGGACGAGCTAGGGAATAAATGGTGACTTAGCGCTAGCCAAAGCCGCCAGCAGGCGAAGCTTAGCCAGACTGAGCCTAAAAAGTTATCTCTAAGTTCCTCGGGGAGATATCTCAGCCGCTATCCACAGGCTCCGAGGTAAATACCTAACTGGTCTTGTGTGTACCCTAGGAGAGCTCACAGGTTAACGAGTAGGTCATAGGAGTCCCGATGGAGATGTCCCAACGGATGTCACGAAGAAGAGCGAGATGGAGCCTCGAACTGCAGACGTGCCAGGTCGAGAATCGGGGCACAGAGCTGCAAGCGAATGGACCCTTACCCGTGTTCCCGAACAAGCTATGGGCGCCCGAGTGGTCTGGAGCTATGAGAGGTAACAGGTTGCAACTAACAGGAGATTCAGTCTTTCTCTATGAGGGACCAACCACGAGCACCAGCACCACAAATCACAAATTTATATATCAGCATCCCGTTTCATATGCACCTCTAGAACCTGCTTCGTCAGATGGGAGTTGCGCTCGAGCGGCTTACGACACTGTGCAGAGACAACGAGCAGAAGTAGGCACCTATTTAGATTTGTGAGTGCTTCGCTCCAGAAGTCCTGATATTCTCTACAATAGTATCTGACAGACGGACAGTTCCATCATCGAAGAGCGGTTCACACCAGCAACAGGAACAAACTACTAATCAACCTACATGCTCCAGAGGAGAATTCCAAAGCCCAAGTCCACAGTCGAGATAGACTGGTGTCTCCCAGTAACCACAAGGGATACAGTTCAAGTACGAGTAGGAAAGCAATGATAAGCTCTTACAGAAGCTTGGGAGTTGGTTTCCGGTATTTCGGAGCTCTCACCGCCTTCTGTTATCAGCTCTGCTAACCGATACGGTTTTGTTAATATGACCAAGGACTTTTATCAAGGAAATTCTTTCACTGGTTGTGAACACCAGAAAGAATGGCAGCGCTAGCAAAAATATCGGCTTGTTGGGGTTTTCATCTTAAGTACCTTAAGTGTGTAACAGTTCTCTTTTATCGCTTAGCCATGATATCACCTAGTGGCCATTGCTTGGGTTAGTGAACATAGAACTCATTAGACATAGTATTTGGGAAGTCCTTCCATTACTTGGAAGGGATGGCAAAGACGTTGCCAAAGATGTCCGGTCTTCGTGGAACAGTGTATGCCAAAGAGTGGGAAAGCCCCCAAAGATCTGGTCAAGGCCCCTCTCCAGCACTCCCCTATATATGAGGTCCACCATTTCAGCGAGTAGTCTGTGGATATTATCTGGTCCTCCAAGAAAGAGCCCAGAGAACAGTACGTACTGACTTCCGTGGACTTGCTAACCCATTTATTCCTATTCCCCATGCTACTGGGGAAGACATTGGCAACCAGGTGAAGGGCAAGAGAGTAGGAATGTGCACGCAGCAAACCAGCAAGCTTCCTAGACCATTTTCCGGTTCCTGAGCAGTCACAGGAACCGTCTGTGTACCGAGGACCAGACAGAGGTATTGACCCGGACCCATGCAACGGTGAACCACCACAGCACTCTCCCAGGCCTGGAACTGGAACAGCAACCACCCCAGCACCACCAGCAATCACAACCAATCTTCAACCCAATGCCAGGGGCCCAGCGACCCTGAACTGGCAGACAACACGACAAGCATACCGAAGAGGCTCGCCAGAGCCTAAGTTCACCAGGTGCACCAGCGCGAGAGCGGTTCACCACAACAGGAACACCCATCACCTACATGGCTCCAGAGGGACCAACCCAGTCCACAGTCTGAGGAAGAACTGGTTGTCCCAGCCTCAAGGGACAGTTCCGAGACTGAGCAGGAAGCAGATGACAGCCTTCAGAAGCTTGGGGTGGCGGTACGGAGCACCCACCGCCTCTCAGCTCTTCTAACCGATCCCGGTTTGTTATAGACCAAGGACTTTTACAAGGAAATTCTTTCTGGTGGACACAGGAAGAATGGCAGCGCAAAACTGCTTTGGTGGTTCCACTTAAGTACCAGGGAAAGCCTCTTAGCTTAGCCATGATATCCCAGTGGCCATGTGGGTGAACAGAACCAGGACAGATGGGGAAGTCTTCCACTGGAAGGGATGGCAAAGACGTTGCCAAGTATGTCCGGTCTTGTGAAGTGTGCCAAAGAGTGGGAAAGCCCCAAGATCTGGTCAAGGCCCTCTCCAGACTTCCCATAATTGAGGTCCCATTTCAGCGAGTAGCTGTGGATATTCTGGTCCTTCCAAGAAAGATGCCCAGAGAAGCAGTTACGTACTGACTTCGTGGACTTTGCTTACCCGATGCCGCGAAGCAGTAAGCTCTAGGCAACACCAGGGCTAAGCTGTGTGCCAGGCCCTAACCGACATTTTTGCCAGGGTAGGTTGCCCTCCGATATCCTTACAGATTCAGGATCTAATTTCCTGGCAGCATCATGGAAGACTGTGGGAAACTCATGGGTGAATCATTTGGTTGCCACTCCTTACACCATCAACCAATGGCTGGTGGAAAGGTTTATGGAACTTTTGGGGCATGATCCGTAAATTCGTGAATGAACTCCAATGATGGGACCTTGTTGCAGCAGTTGCTTTTTGCCTCAAGGGTGTACACATCCCAGTTTAGGGGTTTCACCATTCGAACTTGTGTTATGGCCACGAGGTTAAGGGCCATTACAGTTGGTGAAGCAACAATGGGAGGGGTTTCACCCTCTCCAGGAACTAAATTCTTGACTTGTAAGAACCTACAAAGACCCTCCGACAATCAGATAGGTTACATACCACAGTTAGTAATTCTGTAATTTCACATTTGAGTTCCTTCAGAATACTTGTGTGAATACTAACTGGTTCTGATGACTTATTACTGTTTAGTTTATCAGTTTGTTCCATAACCTTCTCTAATGACACCTCAATCTGGGACAATTCCTCAGATTTGTCACCTAAACACGATGGCTCAGGTTTGGGAATCTCCTTCACATCCTCAGCTGTGAAAACCAATGCAAAGAATTCATTTAGTTTCTCCGCAATGACCTTATTATCCTTGAGTGTTCCTTTAGCATGTCAATCGTCCAGTGGCCCCACTGGTTGTTTAGCAGTCTTCCTACTTCTAACGTACTTAAAACATTTTTTGCTATTACATTTGAGTCTTTGGCTCGCTGTTCTTCTCATTCTTTTTTGGCCTTCCTAATTCTATTTTTACACTTCATTTGCCAGAATTTATTCTCCTTCCTATTTTCCTCAATAGGATTTAACTACCATTTTTTAAAGGATGCCTTTTTTGCCTCACACTGCTTCTTTTACCTCTTTTTTTAGCCTTGGTGGCATTTTTTGGGTTTTTTTGGTTCTCATAGCCTTTATTATGGTGTCTAAAAAGTTTCCATGCAGCTTGCAGAGATTTTACTTTTGGCACTGAACCTGTTAATTTCTGTTTAACTTCCTCATTTTGTGTAGTGCCCCTTTCCAAATTAAATGCTACCGTGTTTGGATGCTGTGGTGTTTTCCCCACCACCAAGATACTAAATTTAATTATATTATCATCACTATTACAAGTGGTTCAGCTGTATTCACCTCTTGCACCAGATCCTGTGCTCCACTTTGGCCTAAATCAAGTCTCTCCCCTTCTGGGTTCCAGGACTAGCTTCTCCAAGAAGCAGTCATTTAAGGTGTCAAGAAACTTTAACTCTGCATCCCGTCCTGAGGTGATATGTACCTAGTCAATATGGGGATAGTTGAAATCCCTCATTATTATTGATTTTTTTATTTTTATTTTTATAGCCTAATCATCCTGAACATTTCACAGTCATTTTTACTATACTGGTCAGAAGGTCAATATTATATCCCTACTGCTATATTCTTATTATTCAAGCATGGAATTACTGTCCATAGAGATTCTATGATACTATTTGGTTTATTTAAGATTTTTACTTCATTTCATTCTATGCTTTCTTTCACATGTGGTGCCACTCCCCCATCAGCACGACCTGTTCTGTCCTTCCAATATTTTTTGTAGCCTGGTATTACTGTGTCCCATTTGATTATCTTATTCCACCAAGGTTCAGTGATGACTATTATATCAATATCCTCATTTAATATGAGGCACTCTAATTCACCCATTTTGTTATTTAGATGTCTAGCATTTGTAAATAAGCACTTTAAAAATTGTCACTTTCCATTAGTTTTGGGCTCCTATCTTGAGACATCCACTTTCAGTCTGATTTTTCCATCATGCTTGCATTTTTGTAGCATTTTATATGTTCCATATACATCTCTAATAGACTCCACTTGCACTCATGAGTGTATAGGGCTTCTGCAAATTTGACCCCCAGGGTCTCAAGTCAGGCATTCAGAAAATGAAGAATTTGCAATTATTAACCACTTGCGAAAAGTCTGCCTGTGGCAGAGGCAGGGACAGAATCCAGTTCTCCACTATGGCATTCAACTGCCTTATCCATGAGACCATCCTTTCTTTTCCTGAAATCCCCTGCCTCATTCATTACATGCCTTGCCATTTCTGCAACAAATAAGGCAGGTCTCCTTCACTATACCTGAATCATCCAAGAGTATGTCTGTCCTGTGTACTGAATGAAACTGGTGTCCTCTGGGAGAGGGAAATAGTACATTATCATTGTGACAGGTTGGACCCCCACTCTTTTGGAGTGCCACCGGATGTGCTGGAATCCCACTGAGTCCACCTGTCCCAGCAGCCTGAGTTTCCCTTTCCAGCACACACAGAGCTGTCTGTGGGAGGACTCAGCTAGGGGATTGCCCATCACTCACATGCTCACCTCCTTTGCGGTGTAAACCCAAAATAATATTGTCTTGCGCTATATAGAGATCTGCACAGCACATGCTCATAAAAATCGCCCCTTCCCTTTATGTGGAGAGAGCTCTTTGAAATAAACAAGAAATAATTTTATTAACTACAAAAGGTAAATTTTCAGTGATTATAAAGGATAGCAAACAGAATGAAGCAGATTACTGAGCAACTAAAATAAAACATGCATACTAAGCTTAATTCGCTAAAGAAACAGGTTACAAAATGTATTTTTTTCAGCCTAAACACTGTTTTAGGCAGGTTGCAGAGTTTCTGCAGCTTAGAGCTCCAGTTATTAATCTTTACAGGCTAGACCTCTGTCTCAGCCTGGACTCAACCTTTGTTTTCCCCAGCTTAGTTCCTTTGTTTCTTCAGGTGTTTTCAGCAGTAGTCCTTCTTGGGTGGGGAGGCAATGGAGAAGAGCCCTGATTTACTCACTTCCCAGCCTTAAGCAGGATTTAAATAAGGGGGGAATCTTTTGTTTCCAGTGGAAAAATACCAGCAGTGTCCAAGGTGGTACTTCATACCAGGTGACATTGTCATATGATCCTGCAGTGTCAAAGCAAAATCTCAGGAAGCTTCTCAGGAAGGTGGGAGATTAGTATCTTCAGAGTTCTATTGTCCTTCTTAAATGGCCCATTTAGGCTGATTGTGTACTATCTGGTGGGCTTTCCCGCAAATATACACATAGTCAATATTCTTAACTTCAGATACAGAAATGATACATATATCCTAATAGGATAATCATATTCAGTAAAACATAACCTTTCCAATGATACCTCACACGATCCTTCTTGCATAAAACATCTTAGTTATGCCATATTCATATCATAACACTATTTCTATGAAGAATATGGGGTGTAGCATCATAATCATGTAATTAAAAACTGTATCACAATGAATATGCACTTGCGAGCAGAACTAGGTTGCACAGGCAATCTTAATTCTAACATTTCCTAACTTGAGTGCTTGACTTTGCAATCTTAATTTCTTTATGTAATATATTCAGTGGAACTTCTTCCATCCTCATCGATGAGGAACCCCAGTGCTAATTATTAAACTTGTGAATTTTTTTTATTAGTAATCAAAATGGTGATAAACACTCAGGAACTGCCTCCTATACATGTGTCAGAGGAAGCTGCAAATCTATGCTGTTATGGATTAACGTTTGCAGACTGACAATTGGGTAGTTGTGCTTGTGTACCCCACCGCATCCAATTATAACTTTGTCTCATTACTGAGAACTTACAGAGGTGATGTGTTCCCTCGTCTTAATCCTTGGGAGCATATTCTTGTCCACATGACAAATGTCACCAGCACATTGGTCTCTGCTTAAGTAAACTGCTAATCCAAAAATCCATTATCTTTGTGGATTTGCAACTTCTTAGTTTTCTAAAGTGCTGTTTAATGAGGTAAGTACTAATGTAAGAGATTATTCAGGGTTCATTTTATTGGCTATATGTGTCCTACTTGGGTATCTTGAATCAAACTTCAAACAGTTGGCCTATGGAGAGCCCTACTAAAAGTGTGAACAATGTGTGCAAAAGGAAATCAAATTATGCTGTAATTTACATACTTCCCACCTCTCTTTACCTTTCTCACCCCTTTCCCATGCCATCTATACCATTGCTACTTTCATATCAACCGTCTCAGTACTTCTAGAAGCAGCAACTATTGATAGTGGTAGAGAGTTAGACTCTGCATTAGACACTATTGGTACAATCAGGGCTGGCACTTCCATTTAGGCAACCTAGACGGTCACCTAGGGCGCCAGGATTTGGGAGGGCAGCAGACTGCTCCGGTAGACCTCCTGCAGGCGTGCCTGCGGACTGTCCACTGGTCCCGCGGTTCCGGTGGAGCATCCGCAGGCACGCCTGCGGCAGGTCCACCGGAGCTGCAGGACCAGCGGACCATCCACAGGAACGCCTGCGGGAGATCCACAGGAGCCGTGGGACTGGCGAGCCGGCCCTGCACATAGGGCGCCAAAATCCCTCGCGCCGCTCCTGGGTATAATAGCAATTTTAATGTCTAACATTAAGAGCTCATAGTGATCCCAGCTGCTACACCATTCTGACTCAGGTGGGAGTAATGTGATAAGAGCTGCAGGCAGGAGCTGGAAAAAAATTCTGTTGGCTTTACATGGGACTGTCCTTTCACATAAATCTTGCAGAAATTACAATTTTAATAACGTTATAGTAATAATGAACATAAGCATTGTCTGTTAACTTTACTTTATTCAGTTTCATAGCTAAAGTATCTTAATTCCAAGATTAGCAAGAATAATTCTAACGGCTTTTACAAGGACCTGATCCTCAGTAAACCCCGATATAAACAAACAAATCCATTGAAGTCACAGGGATTGCAACAATGCAAGTCAGGAGGGTCATGTCCGTTCTCTCTCCCTTAAGATGATGGTACTCGGGGAGGGGAAGTATTTTAAACCTGTAACTGTCATATCCTGTCTTATGCCTAGTATAACTACCAGTTAGACTTTTTATTGTCACCAGCATAAAATATTTACATTGCAAAAAATAATTTGAACAGTCAAATCAAGACAGCAAGCTTTTTAATTTTCAGAAACTGAAAATTGGCTGTCTTTCTGTAAACAGTGTTCCTGATCAAGAAAGGCTAATTATTACCATGTTGCCTTAGTGAGTAACTGTTATATCAGTTCATAGGAACAAGTTCTTAGAAGGAAATTTTACACTTAGCATCTAATGTGCTTTGGAAAAATGATGAAATTACATTATGGATGACAGTTTAAAAGAATGTGCAAGTCTTGTATTTTTCTTCATTGACATACAGGTTAATTTCTTTAAAAAAAATAAAAATCCACCAAAATGGCTGGAAAATATTCTGCAAGGACCTCGAATATTATGGTACTTAACTGAAGCTTGAGTAACACAAAACAGAGGAAGAGTGTCAGACAGTGTTCTATGTTAGTTGATTTTGGAGAGAAAATCAGATCTGTTCATTTGTATAATGGGAGGTTCCTTTAATGCAATGTAGCTGAATAAATATATTCAGAGGTGTAAGAAGAATCCATGTCAGGTAGGCAAAACAAATATATTCTCATGTATTTCTTCTGTTATGTTAATATCTGCTAACAAAATTTACTCAAATTAATCATCAGACTGAAGGAATCTTCAGTTTGTCTGATGGCTGGACCCCAAATCTGCCCTTCTCTCTTACTCTTCTATAAAGCATCTTATACCAGTAGTAAACGTTCATATTCCTGGTGGCCATCATGATGGCCTTTTTTCACGCAGCAATAGTGTTGTACCTAATGATGCACTGGGAGGAAGAGAACAAGACAAGGAATGGTCAGGGAATGGTTTTCCCATCCTGCAAAAACTTTTGAGACTTAGGAATGACAGAGTAAGTCATGCTAGTGGGGGAGTGGCACTATACATGAAAGAAAGCATAGCGTTAAATATAGTAAAAATCTTAAATTATTTGAACTGTACCATATAACCTCTACAGATAGAAATTCCATGCTTGATAATATGAGTATAGCAGTAGAAATATACAGTACTACCAACCATCTGACCAGGATGATTCTGGTGATCAGGAAATGCCCAGAGGCTACAAACACAGAAAACTCAATAATAATGGGGAATTTCAATTATCTCTATATTGACTGGGAACATGTCACCTCAGGATGGGATACAGAGAGAAAATTTCTAGACACCATTATGACTGCTTCTTGGATCAGCTAGTCCTGGAATCTATGTGGGGAGAAGTGATTCTTGATTTAGTCCTAAATGACCCATGGGATTACCAAGAGGTGAGTGTAGCTAAACTTCTTGGTAGTAGCAACTATAATGTAATTAAATTTAGCATCCTTGTAGGGGTGGGGGGAAATACCAAAGAAATGCACCCCAACAGCATTCAACTTCAAAAAGGGGAGTTAGAAAAAAATGGAGGGGCTAGTTTAAAGGAAATTAAAAAGAACAGTCACAAGAGTGAAATAGCTTCAAGCTGTATGGAAACGTTTTAAAAACACCATAAAGAGGCTCAAATTATATTGATACTACTTTTTGATTGGGGTAAGAGGACCAAAAAATAAAAATAAAAAATACTACAATGGCTAAACAGAGTAAAAGATGTGATTACAGGCAAAAAGGCATCGCTTAAAAATTGAAAGTCAAATCCTACCAAGGAAAATAGAATAATGTATAAACTCTGGCAAGTCAATTGTAAAAGTACAATTAGACAGGCCAAAAATGAATTTGCAGAACAACTAGCAAAAGAGACAAAAACAAATACTTAATTTTTTTGATATATCAGAAGCAGGAAGCCTGCCAAAGAATCAGTGAGCTGCTGAATGATCAAGGTGCTAAGGAACACTCAAAGAAGGCAAAGCAATTGCAGAGACTCTAAATGAATACTTTGCATCAGTCTTCACTGCAGAGGATGTGAGGGAGAGTCCCACATGTAAGCCATTCTTCTGAGGTGACAAATCTGAGGAACTATCCCAGATTGAGGTATCAATAGAGACAGTTTTGGAACAAATTGATAAATTAAACAGTAATAAGTCACCAAGACCAGATGGTATTTACCCAAGAGTTATGAAGGAACTCAAATATGAAATTGCAGAAAGACTAACTGTGGTATGTAAACTATCCCTTAAATCAGCCTCTACCAGATGACTAGAAGACAGCTAATGCAATGCTGATTTTGAAAAAAAAGGCTCCAGAGGTGATGCTGGCAGTTGTGGGTCTGTAAATCTAACTTCAGTACCAGGCTCACTGGGGAGCCCGGGCAGGCAGTGAAGGCCAGGGAAGGATTGGAGGACTGTGGAGGCCAGGGGCTGTGGGGAGATGGGAGGGTCTGGGCGGAGGCAGTGGGAGCCAGGGTGCTAAAATACAAGTTCTCCCAGGGCACCATTTAGGGTGACCAGACAGCAAGTGAGAAAAATCGGGATGGGGCGGGGATGGATAATGGGAAGCTATATAAGAAAAAGACCCCAAAATCGGGACTGTCCCTATAAAATTGGGACTTCTGGTCACCCTAACACCATTTTCTCTAATGCCAACCCTGGCAGGACCAGCCTTAAGGGTGGGCAACATGGGTGACCACTCAGGGTGCTATGGTCAAGACGATTCCTGGGCAGTCTCCAGGAAGTTGACCATGGTGGGGGAGAGGGCTGCCATTGTGCTCCCTTCCCCCCATCAGCAGTTACCTGTGGCCTATGCCAATATGGCCATTCTTATGTTCCTGTTCTGCAACAGTACAAAATGAAATTCACCAGAAAAGGTGTGTGTAACCCAGTCCCTCCCCCCCAAATAGCTCAGGGAGCTTAGCTGAGATGTGGAAGACCAGGGTTCAAGTCTCTGTTTTGCCTGATTCAAAGCAGGAACTTGAACTTTGGTCTCCCATATCCCAGCTAGGTGCCCTCACCACTGAGGTACTGGACATACACACCCTACCCTCAACTAAAATGTTGTTGAAACTGAAACATTCCAGTGAAAAGTTTTAGATTCTTGTGATTTAATATTTTTTATTTTACAATGTCAATAGTGTGGTAAACACCCCATGTCTCAGAGCAGGTCTGTAGTGCACTAAGAAAAATGACAAAAGTGAAAACATATGGTTTTCCCATTCCAATAAATGTCATGCTATACGTCTGACAGATAAAGTCTCTGTTCTTGTATAAAATGGGAAGTCCAGGGGGGTCTTCCTCTTAAATACTTTGTATTATCCACCTGAATTTCT
Source organism: Chelonoidis abingdonii (assembly GCF_003597395.2). Lineage (NCBI taxonomy): Eukaryota > Metazoa > Chordata > Testudines > Testudinidae > Chelonoidis > Chelonoidis abingdonii. The sequence goes on along the minus strand of NC_133769.1, from coordinate 61,913,460 downwards.
TGCAACTTAAGACTCAACATTTCAGATGAAACTAACTACATAAAATCACCCTGTAAATTTACATTGTATTTAACTATGCTTTGTCAGTAGCAAATTAAGTTTTACTTAAAAAACACACACCCTGCATCATGCCCACCAGGTTGCAGACTTGCATTCCCTAGCAGAGTCCCATTAAACCTTATGTAAAAGCTTACCACTTCAACCAAACCAACCTACCTTTTCCCTAGAATGTAAGCATACTGACTCATGTCTCATGCCCAGCCAGCACACTCAAGTCTCCTCCCCCTGGACTTTGACCTGTAAATCTAAGATTAATGTGTTTTTCTTAAATGACAGAGTTAGCTAAAAGGGGTGGAAAAGGTATTGAGAGAGCATGGTTGCCTGGCATCTAAGCAAAGAGAGTCTGTACTAGGATTAGCTGGTAGCATGAAAAAGGAATAGAAGCATAAGTGGGAGAAAGAGAGAAAGGCAGCCTGAAGGTGAATGGAACAGATAGAAAGGAGGAGACAAGTTGCCTGGAAGCTGATGTTAATAGTATTGCAGCAGACATTGTGGGGAGGATAGGTCAGTGGGTGGCAATGGGGAGATTTACACTGACTGCCTACCTCTGTTTGCATCCACTTTACTGGTGGGTAAAGGGAATCTAATTTAGTGTAACTTGCACACCATGGGCCTGATTCATTGTTGCCCAACACCTTGTAGTCATGTGCATCAGTGCAAAGTGGAAGTAAAATGCTGCCATTCTGGCTTGGTGTAAACACTCTTTGCATTGGGAGACCACTACAGAAAGTGCAGGGCAACAATGGCTTTGGCCCTCAGGAGCCAGAAGAATGTATAAAACATCATACAAAATAGGGAGGAAGCTGGTCAGGCTTATTCTTTTTCCTGGCTCACTAATTTTGAAGCAACATGAACATAGACTTTGTAAAACATCAGTAACAGAGTGTTAAGGAGTCTAAAGGGATGTAGCTTGTGCTACCTCACACAGCATTTTTGAATGCAGCTCAGGGTCCTCAGTACTCTGAGTCAAATCTGGATCCCATGTTGCCTGATAATCCTATCACTGTCTTGAATCTGTGCTTGGAGACCATGGACCAGAGTTTTCAGCTGTCGTAAACTGGTGCCATTGACTTTAATGGAAGTACACCAATTTACATGGGCTTTGGTTCTGGTCCTATATTTTTAACATCCTTTTTGCCTGAATCATATAATATTTGTATGCTTTGTGCAGGATAAAATTTATGGACAAAAATAACTTGTGCACTGTTATACTAAAGCTGGATTGTTTGAGTAACCCCTATATTTACAACATAGGACTTATCGAGACACTAATGAGGAATTTTATTTATTCACTGAGTGAACTTACTTACTATACTGCTTTGTAGCACGGCATTCCCAAAACTGTAATAAAAGGTTTGTCATGCCATCTACTTGCCTAGTAGATCTAAAATTTCAAATGCACAAATACTATATATTTTTATAACTAAATATCTTAGATTCCAGCAAGATATGAGGGTTACAGACAGTGGGCCAGGCTATGCAATAATCTACAACCCCTGGGATGGCCTATGGGATGGTAGATTAGTCTAGTCTTAAAAATGCTTCTCAGAACTTTTCAAAGAGTTCTGAGGGGTGCTGAGCAAGAGTGATTGACTCAGATTTCACTCTAAGTTGATTCCCTGTATGAATGCCAGAGCCCCATTGTACTAGGCAGCATACACACACAAATGGTCCCTGTCCCAGTAAGTTTATGTATCAATCGTTTCTAAGACTTTAACAAGAATCTTGTCACAAATTACACCTAACCTCTTGTGGAAGAAAATCTTACAATGCAGTTCCACAGTAACATTTTAAAGTAATATTAATCCACTGAATTGTGAACATTTAATGATATAAACCCAAAAAACTCTGGGTACAATTGTCAAGTGTACCTAAGTAACGTGGGTACCTAATCCCATTAACTTTCAATGGGATTTAGGTTCCAAAGTGTCTAAGTCATTTTTCAAAATGGGATTTTCTGCTTTTGAAATGCACACAAACTTGAGCATTTTGCCCATTTAAAAATCAATTTTAAGAAGTACAAAAACCTACAGGTACAATAAAATTAGTCCACAAACAATCCAGATTAGGATGTGATCAGTGCCAAATTTGCTCCATCAAATACTATCCAATTTTTATTGTGATCATGCTAGGATTGTTTTATTAAAAGGCAAACTCGAAAAGAAAGAAGTTTACAGGTCCCAAATTCCTGATGCTTTGTCCTCTTGGCAACAAAATTTTCCAAAACCAGAGGGATCCCCATCTGTTGCTGTCAGCCTGAGTCTCTATGAGTGTTTATGGCTGCAACTAAAATAATTCCCTCCTGTCCAATTCTCCAGCTGCAGCCTCAAATTGTATGATTAAAATCAATTCACTGTAGCTCTGGAATTAACAACTCTTTAACATCCCTACAGAGGCTTTTCCCTACTCCTCCTCTCCCAAAGGCACAGATCACTCTAGCTAACCCAAGTTGCTTCCTCCTGTATGAAACTCTGCCATTGTAACAAATTACAAATTCTGGTGTCTAATAATGCATTCATTGTCTAAGCATTCACCTAACAGTGTAAATAAACTTCAGCCTATAGACGGTTTGTGATCTGCTCACTTTGATGGTTTATTCATAGGGTGAGACTGGTGACCTAAGTCACATAGTATTCTACTCTTTTACAGGTTGATTTTTTAAACAGAAGGTTAGAGCTGGTTGAAAATTTGGAAGGTTTTGGAAAAACCTGTGCCTTTTCTGGCTAAAAGCTTTGAAATTTTGTCAACCAACTCTACAGGAGAACAGCAAAAAATCATTCAGTTTGAATTTTCAGGCAAAATGATCATTTGTTACAAATCCTTGAATTTCACCAACTTTGCAAACACTTGGTTGTCCAAATGCTAGTGCACAGTGAATAATGTGACCCTAGGGATAACAGTGGGAACAAATCTGGCACATTTTTTCATGAAAATAGTTGTGAATATTTGTATTTATTGAGCTCTCTTTACAATAACAATATATTATGATCTAATTCCTGTCTCTCTTTAGAGGAAAGACCATGATTTTTGTGTACAGCACAGTCTAGGCCCTGACAGAAACTAATCCTCTTTCTGCACACTTCTGCTCAATACTGATATAGCCTATTCCTTATAAAATGCTGGTGCCTAGGTATCTTAGTGATTAACACATTAGATATTCCCTCTGCACTAAATTTCACATAAGAGAAGCATATACTAATAATGTACAAATACTTTTGGCTGCCAGCTTTTTGATTTTTGTATGCGCAGTACATTTACTCATAGTGTACAGATTCTGTTCCTCTTTTATGGTATTGTCTACAGTCACTTTAAATTATTAAAATCCACCTGCAGTTCAGACTCTCCTTGTACTGAGTGCCACTGAGAGGGCTGAACACATATGATTAGCTCTGCGTTGACTTTCAGTAACACTAATTTCTTTTTAAATCTGCTGTTGCAAGCAGGATAAGTATAATAATTGATTGCCATTCTCAGAGTGTGTATCTGAGATGTCCACTGGCTCTATTATCTAGACTTGAACTAAATGTGACTGTCTTCTTCTTCTTAGTGTATTCACAATGCACCTCAGGGGGCACATGACCAGGATTCATTACCAAATTTGGTCTCCTGGTTGAATTATTGGCTTCCCAGGCTGAGTACTGATGGGGAGCGTGACATGAACGGTGATCCATTTCCCCCAATGTGACTGAAAGGTCTTAAATGTCTGCCTTATCCTGTTGTTGCTTCTAGATTTGAAATATTGGGACTTACACAACAGTCTGTAATTTATAGGCATCCTATACTTCTCTCTCCCTTTTTCATATCCTGATTGATGTTGTAGGTGCAAGAGACTTTGTTTTTTTAAAGAGGTTTACCCACTCTCTGGATCCAGTCTATATGCAACAGGAGTTCTAATTTAATTTAGTTATCAACTTTTGGTCATTTCAGATCCAACTGTACTTTTTGAATATAACATTCTATCATTATGTATTTAAGCAAATGTCATTGCAAACACTAAGGCTGGCAGATTTTTATCTATCTAATGATTTCAGTTGGTTTCTGGAAAAGTTCATTCAGAAGAACCTGGGGATTAACAAAGTATATTGTGAGGACAAGCGATTTGATCAAATGAAAAACCAGATCTTGAATTCAAAAGCTCTTCCTTGTCACAGCACAATGACTTTCCCTTGATTGTTACCCATTCATTTGAACAAAAGGAAAATCCTAACTTGTCTATCTATTGTGACTAAGAGTATATGTTATAGCATTTGGGCCTAGTTTTCTATGTCAATTATTGAGTCATCTTAAAAATGTCCCACTCTTAGAAAACTCTTTTTTCTTATTGAAATAGCGTGCGGGGGGGGGGGGTTGTAGTCATGTTCTTCTTAAGCCTGTTGATAGGGTGTCAGTAATTGAGAAAAAGGAATGATAGAGTCTATTACAAACAGAATAGTTTGAAAATTGTACCATATTGTATCAAGTTTGGGGCTTAAAAAAACTCAACATTTTTCATGAAAAGCCACTTTTTCTCACATTTTCTTTAGTGCAAATGTAGTTGCTTAGCAGGACAATATTACTGAAATGTGTCTCTAGACTGGGGCAAAATGGTATCCAAAGATGTGTGGCAATCTGCAGGTTCTTCACTTGGGTTGGAGATGGCCCAAAAAAGCAAGTGTTTCATATCATAGTTTCAAGGTAGCTGCACTTCCGACTCCACCCAATATGGTCTGCTTAAAGAATGACCCTCAGGCCTCCAGACATTACCTCTCTCTGGGCAGGACCCATGTCCAACTCCCTTCTTACTGGGATTTTTGGATGTAATCCCCTTGATCTCACTATGATTCTCAGCAAACAGGTCTAACAAACATCCAATACCCTGCTCTTTAGTTTCAATCCAAGGACAGTAACAGTGTTCTTACCAGTGACCTGGTAGCCTCCATAAGCAGGATACATTTATTCATGGTTAAAAAGTGTACAAAGAACGTATAAAAACAATTAAAGGATCGACATACATAATAAACATACCAGAAGTCACCATAAATCCTATGGGGACCCTTGTAGGCTTCAGTCTTTCCAACCCTTAAACAGAGTGGCTTGCCCTTGGCAAAAGTGTCCACTTCTTGAATCAAAATGAAGTTTCCCTCTGTCATGTTAAACTCTGTCTTTTAAACTAAAAACCCATTCTTTGTTTCCCTGGGCCTCTATGTATTTGAACCGGTATATGCAAACCACTCTGGATGATGGCACTTCTCTGGAGCTGTTTAAAATCTTAGCGGTCCACTGTAATCACCTCTCTAGTTTTTAAACCCTGGAGGGGCTGTGGTAATTGTATTCTGCTCCATGTGAGGAGGAGCCCTCATCCCAGGGAATAGAATATAATTCCCTAAAAATATTGCAAGTGGTTGCAATATCTGTAAGCCCCTTCATTTTCAGTTTAAACCCATTTTTACCAAAAAAATCCTGGGTTTTACAAAATATTCTTTTTTTCTGATTTTCAACCTACTTTTGTATCATTCAAATACATAAAAATAACTTGTTTTATTAGGAAAACACAATACATTGCATGAGATATATTTATTATGATAATACATTAGTCTATGTGTATATGCAAAGCTGCCTATCGAAGTAAGGCTATGTATTAGTCTAGAAGATACACACAATAAACGAACAGGCATGCATGCAAACTCTGAAGATACTGATGAATCTCACACCCACCGCACACATTTCAAGCTGTTAGCAGATAACAATTTAAAGATTTGACAGTAAAATGAGAAGAAAACAAAAATCTGTATCAGAATGTTTCAGAACATAAGGAAATATTCAAAAGTCAAAAAAAAAAAACAGAAGAAAAGGATGAAGTTGAATATATGCGCTGCAAATGGTGTAGCCTAATTATTAAATGTAACTATTTATAGGCTAATAGTTCTACGTCTACAACAATAAACTGTTTATTCAAATGAAAAGTCTTATTTTGGGATTAGAGATATATTGTTTTCTTAAACTCAGAGATGGCATTGTGTTCTGAATTCTGTTTTAGTTCTGCAGCAAACCGCATTGAATTCCATTTATCAAAGCATTAATCTACTGAATACATTCCTCCTGTCTTTCTGTCCACCAAAATAAACCCTGATAGTTACCCAGAAAAATTATTAATAGTTTTTGCACAGATTTTCACCTTTTTGTTGTTGTAGTAATAAACACCAATACATTCCTGGGAAAAATTAAATAAAAGAAAAACCAAAAACAAAAGGCCATGAATATCTGTCACAATTCATGTTTGGACTAGGATTCAGATTCAATTCTGAATCAGGGCTTTGTGTTCAGAATCAAGAATCTTAAATGTTCAGAGGTGTTCTTGTGAACTTTTGGTCTTCGATCTTGGAAACCTCCCAAGATCAGCTTCTCCTGTCAGACTTCTGCAATCTTGCCTAAAGGCAATATCTCCAGAAAAGCTGTTGTCTCAATATTTCTACCATTGTGGGCTATATGTTTTGCAAGAATGACTGCTCTTACAACATTTCATTCGCAGGTGACTCGCAACCAAAATCAGAAACTTCTAAACCATTCGAAAATCTGAAGAATTTGAAGGTTGCATTTTCTATATTTCTAATTTGAGGAAACCGGCTATCCTGCAGCTAACCCATTATTTTGAAGTCTCTGTTCATTATCGTGTTTGGAGGATTTTTTTTAAGACTTCCCCCAGCCCTTTAGACTGGTTGAGGAAAACAAAACATTTACAACCACATCCCTCCCTCCATTTACAACCACATCTTCCATTACACCGGAGTGGAATGCTGCCTATTGTGCCGTTTCACCACAGCATAGAATCCAGGGTGTCAAGCACACTCGTTGTATTCTGAGCACCTGGTCCATCCTAGGGAGTCAGTGTGGCCTAGTGGATAGAGCACTAGACTGGGTCTTGGGAGTCCTGGATGTTGTTCCTGGTTTGGCTGCTGTCCTACTGGGTGACCATTGGTGAGTCACTTCACTTCCCTGTGTCTCAGTTTCCCTATCTGTAAGATGTGGAGGATGAGGATGAGTCTTACCTTTTTTGTAAAGCACTTGGAGATCTGCTGAATAAAAGCTATATATAAGAACTAGGTATCATTATTTACTTCTTTACCAACAATTCACTTTAAATCAGTTTACTGGGGAGTTGAGTCATCTTGCCACTCTTCAAGTAGCCGGCACCCCACTAGATAACCGTGACTGCTAATTAGACTGCCCAAATACCTCCCAGAACTTTTACTCCCATGACATAGAAAGCATAGAGACTGTAAATTGCTCCCAGAACCCAACACTTCTTGCACTGAAGAGAACACTAAACGGAGTGAACAACGCTACCTTTCACTCATTTGGTCCATTCACATAAGAAGCACCGATGGTTACCAGAATAATCACCTGTGACTCTGACCCCTGCCCTTTCAGGATGGTAAAAAAATAAATATCTAAGGCAGTTATTAACAAATTGCCCATAGGTCCTTCAATGAAGAGAATCTTTCAGCCATCCTAAAATAGTCTGACAAATGACTAGTGCTAAGTAAATCATCACTTGATGCTAGAGATGAGAGAGGCTGGTGGGAAAAAGGGAAATGCTCGTATAGTTTTAATTGTGGAAGTCAGAGGCATGTTAAATACCTTTTATGAAATTGTTACTACATCCATTCCAGTGCTTTCTCTCCTGTGAAGACTTTGTTGCAATAATTCCAGCTTTTTTCTTTTAATTGCATAGGATTGTGAATGACACTACTTATCTTCTAAAGATTTTGAAAAAAAACTATAAATGTATTTATAAATGGAAAAATAATTGAAACAGTTGTGTTCTTGATGGAATTGTTCGGTTTTGTTTTCCTTTCGCTAGACAACCTCTGCATCTTTGCTTTACTAGGTCTATTCCACTTGTGGATAAAGATCTTTTTTTTGGGAACTTGCTTGACTTGATATTAATGTAAAAAGAAGCCTAAGAATAATTTTATGAAATGCTTACAGAAGAATAAATTCATAAAGCATGTTTTTTTAAAAAAATTCTCAACTGCAGAGAGGTGAGTTCAGTAAGATTTTTTTATTATTATTTTAAATAGGACATGTTATACATAAAAATCAACTGGGCATGCTAGGAATACTGACACTTACATATGTTCTTCTGGATATGTTTGAAGGACAGTCATCAGAAGAACAGAAGGTAGACACTAGAAAACAAGGAATAAAGAAAGGAACAGTTTCCTTGACAAGACCAAGGTCAGGAGGAATTTTTCAGGTTAAAATAACTGTCATGTGAACTCAAAACTTTTTAGAAGATAAAGTGATGGAAGAATAAAAACAGTGTGATGATGGCATTCTGATTCTAAGAGTTTAAGGCCAGAAGGGAGCATTAGATGATTTTGTTTGACTGCCTGTGTCCTGTTCATCACCCGCCATTACATTCGCCCTGGTCACTGCTGTATTGAGCCCAGTGACTTTGTATTTAACCAAAGCATAGCTTGTGTTTGGCCAAAGTATGTCTTCCAGAAAGGAATCCACTCTTATTTTAAGACTTCAAAAGATGGAGAATCCACCACATTCCCTTTGTAGCTTGTTTGGATGATTAATCAATACCGTTATAAATGCATGCCTAACTTTTAACTTGAGTTTGTGTGGCTTCAGCTTCCAGTCACTGGTTCTTCTGCTTTTTTTCTCCACTAAATTAAAGAATACTTTAGTATGTGGTATTTTCTCCCCAGGAAGGTACTTATACACTGTGATCAAGACATATCTTGATCTTTTTGATAACCTGAACAGATTGAACCCTTTAAGTCTTTAAGGTACTTTCTTCAGCCCTTGAATCTCTTCTGTGGCTCTTGTTTGTACTCTCTCCCCAGTTTTCAGTATCCAGTGATGACTGACCCTTTAGTGTCTTCTTAATTGTCAGCTAAGGCTAGTTGTTGGAGGCCTGTATGTCACCATGCCAAGGTGTATATGGTTTTGTTCAAAAAGGGGGGATTGAATATCAGGCCTTGGACTTGAAAGAAATGCTTTCTAGGAAGGATGGTTTGAGGCCCAGGGTGGAGTAGTCCTCTAGATACCAAACTACAGGCCAGCAGAATAGAATTGGATAAGAATTACTGCTTAGCGGTGATAACATAAGAATTTATATTTCAAAACAAACTGAATTCATAATACAGTATGCTTCAACTGCATAAAACTGCCTTAATACACATGCCATTATATGTTACATGATTAAAAAAAAATCTGAATCATATAAATCATGCTTTAAGTAATCAGGATACTTTTGAGGAGGGGTTTTTAATCAGGAATCAGCTTTCAGGGGAGGTGTTGAGCCTGGAAACAAGACAGGAATTAGGAGCTGAGAGCCCTCTTTTTCGTGTTGGGAAAGCCAGGTGTCCTCTTTGATCCTCAGTATCTTTGTGGATTAAGGAAATGAAGCTTGGTTTAAGAGTCCTGGAGATTTAAATGGGTATCCGTGTTTTGCTGAAGACTAGTATGTCTGCATGGTTCTGCTGATTAGTTTAATCAAGAGGTAGACAGTAGTGAGTACTTACTCACATTGTTTAGTATCTTTTACAAATGTGTTCCCACTGTTCCTGCTGCTGCCCCATTCCTGTTCTAAAGGAATGAGGTTTAGGTGAAATACAGTACGCAGAGTGAAGTATGACTGATTTTGAGCTGTGCTGTGACCTGAGACATACTTAATAGCTAGATCTGGTTGGGACTCCTTCGACAGAATGCTTTTCATCAAAAGGGAAACTTTTCATGGGGAAAGGGCTGCTTTTAACCAATTTCTTGACTAGAAATTAAAAAAAACTATCTTTTTTTTTTAAATTGTCAAAACTAAAGTAATGTTTCAATTGACCTGACCCATTTTGACGGGGGAGGAGAGGGGAGAAAGCAGAGAGAACGTCCTCTTTGATCTAGTTCCATTTCAAAGAGGACCAGATAAAATGCATTAACAAATTATTAATGCATGTCAGCAGGGTCCACACAGGCAGTTAGTCTGTGGTAGATTCACATGCCACCCCAAACTAAATCTTCATGTCAATAAGTCCTTTTACCAACAGTCAGTATGTGACTTTTTAAAAATAAAGCTCATGCAGCTTTCATAATAAACTTCTGCTCTTATTCAAATATTGGCCATCATTTCTGTTTTTACAGGCTGCCCTCAGTCAAGATGGCCCCATTTCCACACAACCTTTGCAGGTGTCAGTGATGGTGCCCTTAGTAAAGATGCTTATTGGTCCGAGCGAGACTGAAGGCATACAGGCCTCAGTGAAAGTGGCCAAACTCTGCGTTCTATTGTTAGGAAACTAGATTGAAAACTGAGGCAATAAGGAAAATTGGTGTGTAGTGGCGATACAGAGGAATATGGGATGCAGAAAGGTAATATGAAGACTTTGAGGGGAATGAAAGGGAAAATGGGCGAGTGTGGGGGGATGTAGAAAATTGGAGGGGGACAGTAGACTGAAGAAGACTGGGGAGAGAGAATAAATGAGGTGGAGTGATAGAATCACAATTTCCCCATCTGAGAACAGAAGTAGAGTCCCATTCCACATAGCCAGTAGGGAGGTCTGCATTTTTGTTTCTGCATTTAAAATAGCATTCTGAACCCGAGTGGATGTGTTTCTAGTAGGGGATTGGTTCTTGGCCCTACGCTGTTTAACATTTTTATTTGTGAATTGGAAGAAAACACTATCATCACTAATTAAATTTATAAATGACACAAAAGATAGGGAGTGGTAAATAATTGAAGGAGACAGGTCACAGATTCAGAGTGATCTGGATGACCTGGTAAACTGGGCACAAGCACAATATGCATTTTAATACAACTCTAGGTAACTGTGTATATCTAGGAACAAAGAGCATAGGCCATACTTGCAGGATGGAGGACTCTTTCCTGGGAAGCAATGATTCTGAGAGAGATTTGGGGTCATGGTGGATAAACAGCTGAACATGCGCTCCCATGTGACCAAAAGAATTTGGGTGCATGAACAGGAGAATCTTGAGTAGGGATAGAGAGGTTATTTTACCTCCATATTTGTCACTGATGCAGCCACTGCTGGGATACTGCGTCCAAGTCTGGTGCCCACAATTCAAGAAGGAAGTTAATAAACTGGAGAGGGCTCAAAGAAGAGCCAAGAGAATGATTAAAGGATTAGAAACCATGTCTTAGTGATAGAGTCAAGGGACTTAGTCTATTTAGCTCAACAAAGAGACAGTTAAGGGGTGACTTGATTGCAGTCTGTTAGTATC
>NC_133769.1:61861865-61902077 GCF_003597395.2 Chelonoidis abingdonii | reverse complement strand
TTAACACCATTAATATGGGCTTGAATAGGAACTGGGAATGGCTGGCTCACTACAAAAGCAATTTTCCCTCTCTTGGTATTGACATCTCCTCATCAATTATTGGGAGTGGACTACATCCACCCTGACTGAATTGGCCTTGTCAACACTGGTTCTCCACTTGTAAGGTAACTCCCTTCTCTTCATGCACCAGTATCTATATGCCTGTATCTGTAATTTTCACTCCAGGCATCTGTAGAAGTGGGGTTTTTTACCCACAAAAGCTTATGCCCAAATAGATCTGTTAGTCTTTAAGGTGCCACTGGACTCCTCATTGTTTTTGCAGATACAGACTAACACAGCTACCCCTCTGATACATTGGAACAACTTATTAAGGGTTGTGGTGGATTCTCTATGATAATTTTTAAATCAAAACTGGATGTTTTAGTAGTAATTATGTTGGGGAATTTCTAGGGCCTGTGCTTCAGGAGACAGACTAGGTGATCACAAAGCTTCCTTCTGCCCTTGGAATCTGTTGACTAGGGGGAGGGTGGTTCCTCCCTAAAGATAACAAAGAACAATGTATTTTATTGGGTTTTTTAAATCCCTTCTGATTGCTGTGGAGGAAGAAGTGTGCAATGGCTATCAGTTGCCACTGCATTCTAATGAGACGAGGAATCTGTGTCCTATTGGTGATACAGTGACCTATGCTTCCTGGAAGATGAACAGTTGATTTTCTGCAATGGTGTACTCTGCAGGACATCAGAGTATTCTCATATCAATCAATGTCCATATGTGAGAACAGAAAAATTAATCAGATATTATTTCTTAATCACAAATGGAGCTTAAACTAAAGAGTCATTAATCCAGAATTAAATGCAATTTTCTGTGTAATATTTCTGTTCTGTCTCCTTCCAAGACGAGAGCGCCTCACATAATAACGTGTGTCTCTGAGATAAATGAATGCATTAACGCTCTTAACTGCTCTTTGATGGACTACAGATAGACACCATACAGGACAATATTTGAACAGTAATGATTTGTGCTTTCTTCTTCAAGTGTAAGTTGATTGCAAAGCCTTCTAGACCACAAAGTAAATAGCTAAAGGGGTCATGAATCTTAATAGCTTCCAAATCAGAAAGATCTGCAACTTATATGCTCTGACTGGAATGTGTATGGAATGTATAAATATTAATACGTCTGGCAAGGACTCTGAAGACCAGCTGTCTAAAATTTCACAGTGGGAAGACTGGAGCCGCAGCGTACAGAGCGCTTGAGAAGCTCCCACCTGGAAATGAACTGTCAGCATGTGTGTAAATACATTTTTCCTGAAGCAATATTTAACATTCTGAGCTGCCCTGGCACATAGATATCTATGCAGAGCATTCCTAACTCCAGCCTCTTACTTAATATGATGAACATGCACACTAGGCTGATTGCCAAGGTAAGGTGAAGTACACTGTTTGCCACATACCCAAATGTTGCTTTGGCTGTTGTTCTACTAAGCAAAATTGTTGGTTACCTTCTCGGTTACTGATTTATGTGTGTACCTTCATGGAATCTATATCTATGACTCTGTTTAAAAAAAATCCTAGATTTAGATAACGTAGCAGAGGCTAAGTGCTAAAAAGTCAGGAATGCCAACATTAAGGTTGCTGACCCACCCTTAACTCTACTCATTTGTGTGTATTCATTACAGCTACTAGAGCTTGACTTCCACGATTCACTTATGACTTATTTCTTTCATTTATTGTAAAATAAAGGATATTGATTGGATTCCTCATAATTTCCTATGATGAGCCACTTAATTTATTAAAATAGTATGCCACAACTTTTCCTTTCTCTAATTAAAATGATGAAACCTGCATTTTTTGCCATGGCAAAAGAGTTAATAATAATAAATGGAGATATCCTATCTCCTAGAACAGGAAGGGACTTTGAAAGGTCATCAAGTCCAGCCCCCTGCCTTCACTAGGCAGAACCAAGTATTGATTTTGCCTCAGATTCCTAAGTGGCCCCCTTAAGGTTTGAGCTCACAACCCTGGGCTTAGCAGGCCAATGCTCAAACCACTAAGCTATCCAATGGGGACTGTGGGAAGGGGCAGTCAGTACATTCCTCAGCTCGTACTGCTTAGCACAGTCCCCATTGACCTGGAACAGCGAACTGCTGCAAGTGAGAGCTGTGATTAGCCAAACCTGCGGACACTGCAGGTAAACAAGCTGTCTCTGCCTGCCAGTAGATTTCCCTGGCAGGCTGAGGGCCAAAGGTTGCCGATCCCTGCTATCGATGTAGGTGGAAGAGAGAGGGAGAGCATGGCAAATGTCTTTCCCTTTTATCATGTTCTTTCTTCCCGCTTGGTTTTGACCCTCCCCCTTCAGAGTCAGGTGAGCATTACCTCATCGCAGTCCCAAACTGGCCATTGGAAGGGGGTGGTGACTCACTCAAAAGTTCAACAGATCCTTTTGTTGCTGCCGGGCAGCATCCTTTGTTCCTGTGAGGCTGGGCTGGGTTTGTCCTATACCTGCCCGGATGAGGTGTGAACTGCCTCTCTGCTCCTGGAGAGCTTTTGCCTGGGCTTTTTTAAGCCATGAGGACACATTTTCAGCCTCATAACTAGGTACATGAAAATTATAACCTATAACATTACTATAACATTACTGTAACAATAATGCTCAGTGCACCGTGAGCCTTCCAAAGAAACACGACATGACAAAATTTGTACTGGATACCTTACAATCATTTTACAAGGATTAACGTGGGGGTGCTGGGTGTTCCCCCGAGGTACAGAGCATCACACTAATCCACTGTGTCTCTACAGACATAGGCAGAATTAGCAGTTAACAGACAGCTTTAATTCTGGCACTTCCTAGCACTTGCTTGCTTTAACATTCAATTTAAACATCTCAGAATTGTTTATAGAGTTTGACATCTTTCTTGAACATTTATACCATTTAATACAGCTGACTGTGTTGGCATATGCCTCTGAGTAACTGCATAATCTTGTTATTGTATCCAGAGCTGGCTCTAACATTTTTGCTGCCCCAAGAAAAAGAAAAAGAGCGCCCTCCCGCCTCCGCGAGCACTGCGCTGCCGAACCCCTCCCCGAGTGTCGTGCCGCCTGTCATAAACAGATAATTAAGGGTTAATGTCTTTTTTACCTGTAAAGGGTTAAGAAGCTCAGTAAACCTGGCTGACTCCTGACCAGAGGACCACTAGGGGGACAAGATACTTTCAAATATTGGTGGAGGGAAGTCTTTGTTTGTGCTTTTTTTTTGTTCGTTGTTCACTCTCGGGACTGAGAGGGATGGGACACCAATCCAGACTCTCCAAATCTTTCTGAATCAGTCTCTCATGTTTCAAACTTGTAAGTAATTAGCCAGGCAAGGCGTATTAGGCTTATGTTTGTTTTCTCAACTTGTAAATGTTTCTTTTTGCTGGATGGATTTTACCTCTGTTTGCTGTAACTTTGAACCTAAGGCTGGGGGTGGGGACCCTCTGGTCTATAGGAATCTGATGACCCTGTAAAGCATTTTCCATCCTGATTTTACAGAGATAATTTTTACCTTTTCTTTCTTTAATTAAAAGCTTTCTTTTTAAGAACCTGATTGATTTTTCCTTGTTTTAAGATCCAGGGGGTTTGGATCTGTGTTCACCAGGGAATTGGTGAAGTCCCTCAAGGCAACCCAGGGAGGGGAAAGTTTTGGGGGGACAGAAAGTGCTTCAGACACTAAAATTTCTGGGTGGTGGCAGTGTTACCAGATCTAAGCTAGTAACTAAGCTTAGAAGTGTCCATGCAGGTCCCCACATTTGTACCCTAAAGTTCAAAGTGGGGAAAAAACCTTGACACCTCCCAAGTTCCCAACCCCCATGAGCGTCACGTCGTGTTGCCCAAGTCCCCGCCCCTCCTGAGCACCGCACTGTGCTGCCCAAGTCTCCGCCCTTCTGAGCATCACGTCACACCACCCAAGTCCCCGCCCCCCCCGAGCACCGTGCTGCTGAAACCTGCCTCCCCAGAGAGCCACATCGCCCAAGTCCCCAGCCCCCCAGTGCCGTGCCACACCACCCAAGCCCCGCCCCCTTCACCGCCGCCCGGCCAAACCAAAAAAAACAAAAACAAACCCCAAGCGCCGCCTCGTCCCAAGGTGCCGCCTCAAGCATGTGGTTGGTAGGCTGGTGTCTGGAGCCAGCCCTGTTTGTATCTACTGGCTAGTCTCACCTATCCCCACTCTATTGTTTTGTTTCGAAAGGGTCAGTTTGCAGCTGTTTAAGGTCAGGCACACAGTGGGCACAAGGACTCTTTCCTCCAACCCCAGTGCTACATCATGAGCACAGAGGTGCTCATGGAAAATCCTACATAATTAGAACTAAATTCCCAGCAGAACAAATTCTGAATAATTTCCATTGGGACCAAAGGAAATGTTTTGTGTATATAAATAAAGTTTCAACATTATTGAAAGTATTAGAATAGTAAATGCAATACAATATAAAGTCAAAATATATGACTTAAAATGAGAAAGTTCAAACAAATCTTTCTGACTTTTCCAATCAAATTTTGTCAAAATCGGCACTTCCCAAGAAATGTTTTTATTTTGACAAAGCTGCATTTTTTGTCAGTAATTTGTTCCATCACACTTTTTACAAGCTCTGCTCGGTGGCCTGGTAAGAGCTAACAGAACTTAGACTCTGCTCCCATCATACTCTTACTGAGGCACAATGCCCCAAAGGGTTTTGAAAGGAATGAAAGAAGATGCAGGCCATGGCTCTGCATCAACACATGCAGCAGTATTTGCATCCAAGGGGAAGAGTGCGGCACCCCATACAGGGATGGAGCTGCAGGTACTCCTCCTTTCACATGAAGGAGCTACAGGGTTCCAGAGATGTGCCCTAAAAGCGCAGGGATTCTATTCTGCTTATTTGTACTATCAGGTATTTAGTCAATGTGACACTATGGTTCTAATGATAAATGTTTTTTTCAACCAGAAAATTAATTTTGTATTTTGGAACTAGTTGGCCAAACACTACTAGGGAGTACTGTCCTGGACAAGGTGTACTTGGTAAAGGCTGGAGTCTCTGTTTGCTTAAATTTAGCAAAACAAATAAGGGAAGTGCTCATTCAGATTTAATTTATGCCCTGTTTATATTCTTTGATTAGCAGAGAACAGAACTAGAAATACTAGGTAGGTGGTTATTCTTGTTTGGTTTTTGTTTTGTTTTGTTCTCCCCACCTAAAACAAAGGGTCAATCTAAATGTCCCAAGGGATATTGTTCTAATATTTTTACAAAAAAGAAGCAGGATAACCTTTGGGCAAGCAGCCAAAGGACCCAAATTGTCAGACCTCCTTAAGATGCATCCATCAATTTATAGGGAAACAAAACACAACCTTTCTGAAAATATGCATTCCCTGTTAAACATAGTTTTTTTTGGTGTTGATTTGTGAGTGAATTACTTAAAATGTCGCCTTTTGTAGCCTGCTTATTAAAAACATTATTTTTCATTGTGTATTTATTTCTACCTTTTGCTATTTAAATCGATAAACTATTACAAAGATTCATCATGGAAGCTAACATCTGAGGGTGCAGCTATGCTGCAGCCAGGAGTGTAATTTGCCCCTCTTCTAGGTGCATCTGCACTAGCTTTAATCTAACTAGCTTGCAAAAAATAGTAGCGAGGACACAATGGGACAAGCTGCAGTGTGGGCTGCCCAAGCGAGTATGAACCCAAGATAGTCAGTCAGGCTTGCGTAGCCTAGGCTGCTACATCCTGGCTGTTATTTTCAGAAAGCTTGATAGATTAAAGCTAGCCCAGGTACCTCTGTGTGAGTTGCAAAGCACACCACCAGCTCCAGTGTAGACATACCCGAAGCAGCTTTTAAACAGGAAAGTAGGATTAGGATCCTTCTTTTAATTTGTACTGAAATTGCAGTACTACAATGGAGAGATCTATCTTCTCCTTAACTACTTACTGCTCCATTTTCTCCAGAAACCTTTGCAATATTATATGCAAGGCTTTCATGCTGGAAATTCGGCCAATACAAGTTTGGCTGCTAAATGTTCGTTTTTGTTAAAACTAAAAACTAAAAATTAAAAACCGTAAAACTGTAAAACTTGTACATTTCATGGAATTAGATAACACTTTTAGTCTCTCTTGCTCTGTCAATTTTTTATTTTGTTTTTAATGTTGGGGGATCACTGCAAATTGTTTACTCGTGGATGAAATTTACTCCTCTCTGTACAGGGCCAGCTCAGCGTCAGTGTAACTAAAATTCTGTAGAAGAAAATCAGTCTCTCAGTCCCCTCCAGTCCAGAGCTTTAGCTGGGCACTCGTTGATGTGGAGTTTGTTTTAGACTGAAATCCAAGGTACTACTATTTTGTGTAGCTGGTTGGAAAATGGTAAGTATTTTACATGAGAAATTTTGAAAAACTCTTTCCTCAACTTTTAATGGAAAGATTTTGGTTTTTACTTAAGAAACTGGACAATTTCCAAATGTGAATCTTCCATCTTTTTTGTTTCAGAGAAAAAAGGAATTTTCTGACTTTGTAAGAAAAGAGTTTTTACTGGCTATACTATTTTTGTCAATGAGAAGAGAAATCTATTTGAACGGGTAATATTATTTGCATAACTTGGATATTCTGAACTTGGTAATAATAGTAATATTCTCAGAGCTTCTTTATCAAACATGATCCTTAAAACTTATTGACAATTCATGGAAACTTTAGTTTTCCATAATACTGTTTAAAGGGTTAAAGGTTTGTTAGACCCTGGATCTCATTCTGCATCATGGAAATCAATAAAAATCTTGCCATTAACTTCATCAGGAGCAGTATATATTTGTATCTTGCTTTTTTCTTTTTTCTTTTTTTTTTGAATGCTCATATGAAGAGAGAATCTCTGTTTTAAATTATTCTTTTCCTACTAGTGTTTCCCCTTTGGAAGTCATAATCCCTCTACTTGCAATATGGTTGGTTGCTGTATGAAGAAATGTTCTAACAAATAGAAATTTGAGTCACAATTTATAGTAAACTATAGAAGAACCAAAATGGAATTATTTTTCAAAAAATTCTAGGGCAGCTCCTCTGACAGGGAGCCCAGAAGGCTGACAGAAAACCAGCCAGGCAGAACATTTTGATTTTTGTGAAATCAGCATTTTCCAGTGGAAAACTCTTCCATTGGGATTCTTTCAATTGGCTCTAGTGTGTAGAACTGGGGACTGTGACCTCAAGGGCCGAGCTTCCCAGAGAGAGAGCCTGGGGGGTCGCGAGAGCGCTGTGAAGCTCTTGTCTGCGTAGCCAGGTGGAACCAGATGCAGAATAAAGCAGATCTTTTGCAAGCACCTAAAGCACGAAGTGAGCACTGAACACCATATAATGCACACAAAAGGCAGGTTCTGTTCCCAGATGGAGTACAAACTGCAGGAGCAGCTGAACTCTAAGAAGCACAGACCCTACTTTCATACAAATGATGTCCCTTACCTGAAAAAAGGTTACAAGTGACACATAGCAGAATTATTTCTATTACTAAATAGAGTAAAATTGAGAACATTCCAAGATACCACGTGTTGTTAAAACCTAGAAAGCATTTAGATGGACACTCCTTGGTGCAGAGTTTTGTTTTTAGATTGAAATCTAAGTTACAGCTATTTTGTGTAGCTGTTGGGAAATGGTATGTATTTTCCAGGAGAAATGTTAAAAAACTCTTTGTTTCCACAATTTTTCATGGAAAGATTTTGGTTTTTACTTAAGAAACTGGATAATTTCCAAATGTGAATTTTCCACAAGGACTCTTGTTTAGAAAAAAAGATCAACAATGCTATAAGCCTCTGCACTAAAGGAATTTATTGTTTTTGTAGGGGGGTGATAATGGAGATGAGGACATTCCCTTAACAATGGTGTTGTAAATGGCAAGGCTGTGTGTTACCAATACCTGTAATTCACAAGTACAGCCACAAAATTCTGAAAATAATTTAATTGGAAACTAGGGTCTGATTGGTTTAATCCATCCCTGAGTTTAGTGGAAGCACAATCTGGGGCACATCATGGCATAGGGCCTCCTTGAGATCCCTGGAAGCCCCACCCCACCACCCTCATGACCCTGACACTGTACCCCAGTCCCACCCAGACACTGGTAGGCATCACTGCTCTTAGCATGCTTTTCTTTGCCACAATGAAGGCTAGAAACTTTTTTCTTTAATTTAAAGCAGAGATTCTGATGTAATCGGATGACTGGCGACTGGATCTCAGCATGAGTTCATAGCTTCCATAGCTTAATCCATCCCTGGTTAAAATCTGGGCAGATCCATGTTTACTTCAGTGGTGGTCTCTATTGGTACAGAGCTCCTTGCAGAACCGTGGCTTTCTCATTTAAGGAAAACCACTAACTCTAACATTATTAGCGATAAAATAATAATATTCTGCAGCTTCCTTAAGCACAGGGCTTACAAGAGTAAGGGAACAAAAATTCATTAAACTAAATTCTAACTTATAGGTGCGGGGGGGGGAAGGGGTCACTTCATTGTGGGCTTCCGCAGAATTACATCAGGACTTCATTTGGCCCACTCTGTTTTCTAACAGTGCTCAAACATTTAACTTTCTTCATGCAAGGCAATTCACCACACTGAGCAGTAGCAATGGGTCATATATAAGAATTTAGGCTTTTATCAGTGTTAGCACAGACACATCTTGCAAATTAAACCACAGGCAGTCTTCTGAATTTACACTGTAATAATTTTATACCCTTTCTTACTATCAACGCATGGTCAAGAAATAAAAGAAGAAACAGGCGTGGGTGAGATCCACTGCCTGTCAGTATAGGTGTATTACAGCACCAGTACTTTCTGATGTTCTTTGGATGAATGTCAGATAAAGATAGGTTTCTGGTTAGTTTCAGAAAGATTTCATGCCTTTGTCAGTGTGAATTGTAGACTCCTGGCAGGGTGAAAAATTATACCATACATGGCAGCTTTAGCATTCTAACACTGCTCAGTCTCTGTGTAATGGGGAGCCAGCCTGCATCCCCTCCCTTATGATTATGCACAGGAAGTACTAGTAACTGGAACTAATTTATGGTATAAAATGAGGGAACAAAGCAGAACTTTCTCAGAAGATCTAAAGGGCACTTAGTAAGGGGCTTAATCAGCTGGAGTGCTGTGAAACCTGCTCCTCCTCTTTACACCTCCCTGCTGCATGATGTATAATTCACCCATAGTAAAGCACAGCTGTAGCACTGCATAGAGTCAAAAATCCACAAAACTGGTCTCCGAGGAGATGTGTAAGATTCTGATTCATGCTGTGTCTCTTTTAAATGCTGATTCTACAGTGCATTCTTCTATTTCCATACCTCCCGCTACACAGCTGACAGTATCAGACCTGCCTGCCCCTGCAACCACACTCTTTCTCTAGTAACAACAAGACTAGAATGTTGTTTTTCAAAGCTGTCCTGCAGTCTGACACTATTTCAGTTACAGGGCTCAGCAGGTCATTCTTGTAATCATGCAAATTTGCTATAATTGTTTGGTGTAATTAGAAGGCTTTATTTTAGATTTTGAATAAGCTAATGAGAATTAAAACATGTTCAAGTATTTTCTAATGTGCCATAAGAAGAGGAAAAAAGGATTCAAAGTACATTCAGTGCTGGACTTCTCTCTTCCAAAAATGTTTTTATTTCATAGTAATTCATGTGAAAATTGAGCCAGAAAGTGCCCATAGGATATGCAGCCAACATTTAACAAGTGGTAATAAGACAAAGTTACAGTATTGTAGGCTGAATTGTGTAAGTGCCGTTCTTTAAGTTACTACATCCTTGAAATACCTAGTGAGACAGACCTATGAACAGAATCATTCAAAAGGTATAGAGGCTTTTTCAGTTAAGCATCTTAAGGAAGATTTGCATTTGAAATTAATCCATTTAGCTTTAAAACCACTCCATATGCCTACTTTTTGTTTCAGGCTCCCCAAGCAGAAGACCTCAAATATGATAAACCATCTGGAGATAGAACATTAGAAAATCATTACTCTCATCTCATTTACAGCAGTGTAACTCAGTTGATTTCAGTGGTGTTTTAAAGAATGCCATAATTGATACTGTCCTCATTTTTCTTGATGACAGGAGCCTGATGTTGTCATTTTCTGTTAGTGATCTTTTAGCCTGCCAGTTTGAACATGTGGGTAATATCAAACTGAATTTTGTGCACTCCTGAATCCTCCGAGGACCCATTTCTATGGATGCTAGCATGAAAGCTTTTCTGACCAAATTATTGAAAAGTGAATCTTCGAAGTACGTAGCAGCCAGTAGGGCTAGTCAGAAATTTTCTGACTGAACACTTTCATTGGAAAATGCCAGTTCATCAAACTTGAAATGTCTTGCAAAAGCTAGTCAGGTGTTTGTCAAATCGCAGACCCGGGTCCTGACCAAACCCTGCCTGCCAGGCAGGTTTCTAGTGAAAATCTACCTGGTTCTGTACCAGCTCTCCTGGTGGGAGCTGGTGGCTCTGAGGCAGCTAATACAGTGGCAAAACTGAGAATGTCAGTTTCTTGTTAGCAACGTTATAGCGCTGATGGTCCACTCCACCTTGAGTAGTCAGTTAGGACATATTCTAATTACTGTGCTCAGGGATGCTGGAACTAGAGATGCTCGGGGGTGGGCAGAACCCCCCTGGCTTGAAGTGGTTTCCATGATATACAGGGTTTACAGTTTGGTTCAATGGCTTTCAGCTCCTCCACTGTACAAATTGTTCCAAAGCCATTGCCCATGCTAAACAATCTGTTCCACCTTGCATTTAGCTATGACACTCAACGTATCTTTCCCAGACTTGAAGGAGAGCTTTGTGTAGCTCAAAAACTTGTCTCTCTCACCAACCAAAGTTGGTCTAATGAAAGACATTACCTTGTCTCTTTAATGTCAATTTCAGTCATCAGCTGCTGGTCCCAGGGAGCTCCATTTGTTGGTGTTTCCAGAACACTTTTTTCCCCCTGGGATTTCCAATTAATGGGGAAAAAAATTAAAAAATGGTTTCATGCCAAATCAGACCAAAACAAAATTTAGAGAACTTGAAACTTTTTGTGACCCAGAAGGCCTTGTGTTTCAGAAAGCTCTAGTAGGCAGGTGAGAGTTATAGTTAGCAACTCTGATCTGGACGTAGTAAAACTTGGCACACAGTGAATGATGGTAATGGTAAAAAGTTTAGGAGATTTATTTCCCTAGTGATATTTCGATGGTTTGTCTCTTCTAAAAGAATACTGGGCAACACCTTAGGTAAATGTATAAAGATTTCAGAGGTATAGCAGCTGGCACCAAGTTAATTCAATTTGGTGAGCAATAGTCATTTAATCTCCAATTATAGTGCAAGAGACTGAAAATCAGTATATTGAGGCATTTTGCAGGATGACCCATAAAGATAGGCTGTTTCCACATAACCATGCCAGAAACTCAGCAGGTGTAAATCAGCACAGCTCCATTAAAGCTATATCATTTTTACATCCACTGAAGAGCTGACTCTCTGCCTTGTATTGTACATAGCATTTGTTAAAGGGGTATAAAGGGGTTAAAGGGGTATAATTTCAGTTTTCTATCAGTTCATTGTTTGCCTTAAGTTCTTATTCTAAATTTCATCCATCAGTAAGAGAGAGTGGAGAGTTGAAAGTTCAAAATCAGATTTATACAAGAGAATATCTAACATAAACAGATATTTTTAGAATGTGATGTTCCAAATGCAATATTTGTTATATTCATATTTTCTCCAGTACCAATCACCAGTCTAGAGTGAGAATCCATAATGAAGTGGGGAAAGGACGTTGTTTCTCCTTCCACTATATATAGGCTTGGCAGAATTAAAACTTTAATTTTTTATAATTTCAATTCATAAAAATCTAAAATAGTGCTTAAGTAGATATTATCAATTTAAAAGTTCACAGTTGGGGAAATTAAGGGGAGGTCAGACAAGTATTTAATGACATGTTGAAATTCAAAAAGTTAAAGCTTTATAAACTGTTAAAACACAAAAAATAATCATCACATGTCAAATTATACAAAGTAAGTATCTTTAAATCAACAACTGCTTTTACTAATTCATTCACTAGTTCACTGTTTCTAAAACTGGGGTTGCCGTTTGTGTAGGGAAACCCCTGGTGGGCCGGGCCGGTTTGTTTACCTGCCCCTTTCGCAAGTCCAGCCGATTGCAGCTCCCACTGGCCGCAGTTCACCACTGCAGGTCAATGGGGGCTGCTGGAAGCAGCAGCCAGTAAATTTCTCAGCCTGCACCACTTCCAGCAGCTCTCATTGGCCTGCAGCAGTGAATCGCAGCCAGTAGGAACTGCAATTGCCAGACCTGAGGACAGGGCAGGTAAAAAAACCTGCCCGGCCCACCAGGGGCTTTCCCTACACAAGCAGCGACCCCAGTTTGAGAAACACTGCACTAGTTCATTTTTAACAAGCCTAAATCAATAACACTAATTTTGACTCTAAATTCTCTAGCAGCATTTTTCTTACTTTGCTTGTCTGTAAATTTCAGGTATCAACACAAATATTTTTTAATTGGTTTGCAGGTATGTGCTAGGATAACCAGATGTCCTGATTTTATAGGGAACAGTCCCAATATTTGGGGCTTTTTCTTATATAGGCACCTATTACCCCCCACCCCAGTCCCAATTTTTGACATTTGCTATATGGTCAGCCTAGTGTGTGGTGAAATTGACATATACCAATCTAATCTTTCCAAGATTAACTATATATGGGAAATAGAGAAACAATCTGCACATATTCCCAGATGGGGTTAGACTATAGGAAGAAGGTTAATTTAAAGAAACTTGGATCTATTTATTGAGACGTGATGGATATATGTACTCCCAAGAAATCTTTTCTTTTCCCACTTATAACACAGCATTTGACAGCGACTGACTTCTGCAGTGGCTTGGATAGGGACAAGTAAATTCATCTTCTTGTTAGAACCATTTAATCATAAATCCAAAAGCTTCACCTTGTAGCAATGCAACATGACAAATAGCATTTAGTTGAAGACTTTAAAGGAGGTTGAGCCTGTGTTCAGTACGCAGGATAAGCAGTGGTACCTTGCCAAACCATCTCAGCACGAACCCTCAGGAGGAATTATGGGGAAAGGGAAGAAGTAATTTGTCACCTATTTATTAGGGACAGACTGCTTTCCCCCCAGCTTGGTAAAGCATGGAGCTACCCATTTCCTATGTGTTTCCCATTCCCTTGGGCGGGGAATACTGAGTCCACAGACCCTCCCTTCTCCTCAAATTCCATCTGGGATACAGGGAATGTAAATATGGCCAATGGCCATTCAGTCTGGGGGAGTGGTTTTATCCCTCAGTTGCATGTGTTGTTGCAATAGGCTGGTTCACAATCTGCCTCTTTTATTTTTTCCCCTTACATTACTTTAGTTGTATTGCAACTTAGTCTCTGCTGATTGTTGCTTGTGGATAAATCCCCGAAGTACAAAAACCGTAGTGATTGATTTGAAAATGATTTATTGCTGGAATCTAAAGGTAATGATTTAAATCTAATTACAGCTCTCTGAAATTTAGAGTTGCTAACCAACCTCTCTGCCATCTTTTCATCCCCATCTTGCACCTTTTCAAGACTCTTATTTTTAACTCATTCATGCATGCGCTGTGATAGAATGTAGCTTTTATTTCCATTATCACATTACATTGAATTGAAACAAATATTGGACAAATATTTATTTTACAAACCTGCATAGATTTACAGGTACAGAAATGTTTCATACACAAACCATAGCAAATCAGTTAAGCAATTTGATATGCAAGTGCCTTATCAGCTTTCTTACTGTGTTATAATACCATCTAATAGGGAATAATATATTAGATTATTTTCCCTCTGTTCTGAGTTGTTCAAGAAAATATTCTCACTCAAATTATGTCCTTCACCCCAATAGCTATTATTTTAAATTAGCATTTTTCAATGCTAATTTAACTGAAATGTCTTAATTATCTAGTTGGTTATTAAATCGTTGGAAAACATTATTGTTGCTGAAAACTTTAAAGGTCGAGCTGTGCCCTCAGATTCACCTTGTCAACTAAATAGTGGTCCCCCATCAATGGAGGCACTTTATTAAGGTCGTGTGTGCACTGATAAGCGTACAGCTGCACAACTGTACGAATACAGCTATACCACTGTTAGAGCACTCATGTAGCCATGTTATGCCAATGGGACAGAGCTCTCCCACCAGCATAAAACCAGCTCAACAAGTGGCAGTAGCTATGTTGGCAGGAGAGCATCTTCCACCAACATAGCACTCTGCACACAAGCATTTATGCCGGCAAAACGTATGTCGCTTAGAGGGTGTTTTTTCACACCCCCGAGCGACAAAAGTTTTGCCGAGTGAAGACATGGCATAAACCGGCCAGGAAATAGGTTTTATCAAGCCTAGGAAGACAGTGATTTATTATTAATTGACTATAGACACTGTCTTGTTTGAAGATTAAACAACTCCCAAGCATCGTCCAAACTGAACACTGCAATGAGTTCTTATAACTTTGTAATGGGTAAGAGACAAGGTTCTTCTCCATTGCTGTCAATATCTGGTCTTAAATGTGAACTTGAAATTGCCAACAAAAAAACCCAAAATGTTAGTGGAACTGAAATGAGGAAAATATCTGGAAATCTCATCAAATATATCAACCTAGTATTCCACAAAAGGTGAATATTGCAAATACTTAAGTTCCCACACTATTCTTTGTACAACCTAGTTAATTTATTAATTATTATTATTATTAGCTTGTGATAACACCTGAAAGCTCCAGCCAAGAACTGGGACCCTGGTGTGCTAGGCACTTTCCTAACATGTAGCAAGACATGATCCCTGCCCAGAAGAGCTTGAAATTTAAAAGACAATAGTGAAGGAAGTCTATGTAACTTTAGTAAATGATCGAGGTCAGGATTGGTACATGATTGTTAGTTCGTGTCTCTTTCATTATGTAGCAGAGGAGAGGATGATGAGGAGTGCCAGATAAAAGGAATTAATAGGGCCAAGGGAGTAGAAGAGAGAAAAGAGAAGTGTGATGCTGAGGAGGAGTGGGTGAAGGCGAGATGGTTGAAGATGCAGAGTCTGGATGGCAGGGAAACTAAGGCTGGCAGTAGTGTGTCTGCAAAGGAGAGGAAATTGGAGTCCTTTGGCTCTCAGAAGGCTCAGTCTAAATGGAACAGTGTGCTGACATCACTTGGGTTCACAGGTTCTTGCATTCTGCCCTGCTGCTCTTCCACTTTCCTGGATATTCAACTAGGGAGGCCTTTGCTCTTCCTCTCCTCTCCCAGCCCCTATGATTGGATGAGGTGGCAGATGCTGAGGCCTGATACCTCTACAGAAAGTCTTGTCCCAAGAGGGGATGTCTTCCCCACCACCATTAACTCTAAAAGGGTGGAGATGGGGCTCATTGTGCAACATCATGTTCCCCATGAATAGAATCATTAAGCATGAGGGGAAATAAAATAGCTACTACACCCGCCAAAGAATGATATGTGTGTGTGCAGCATGCATGGCATCTGAACTGCCATGAAACATAAATACCTCAGCTAGCCAGTTTCATTTACTAGAGTAATCCAATATCCATTTAATTATTATGATTTAATTATGCTCTCTTCCTCTTTGCTGGCTTATTTATGAATTATTCTTTTGCATAACCCTAAGGAACAATATTTATACACATAAAAGGACAGTTTAACTATGTACATTAATGACCCATGCATGAAATTTCATGAAGCAATAGGTTTCTCTCATTAACTCCATTTACTGTATGAGTATAGCAATGCATGATTAATTATTAACTACTACATTGTGAATGAGAGTGCTGATCTTCTTGACTCAGGATGGTGAGTCTTGATATTTACATGCTATTATAAAATGTTATACAGTAATTATAGATTATCTAAGAAAAAACTAAGTATACAATGGATTTGGAAGTCAGTAGTTTTATGTCATTCTTCAGTAGCCACTTAGCATAGTAGAAGAAGAAAAGATGGCATACATTTCCTCAGTAATAAGATGGGAGTTCGATGAATCGCTGTTCTATTCTTCAAGAAATACTATAGGTATCTCTTCCCCTAAAACATTAATTATAACTCTACTAAAGAAATCTTCATTATCTAGATGCACTTTGACCAATTATCTTCCAGCTTCTCATTTAGTATTTTTAAAATACATATGTAAGGCCAAACAGGTCTTGAACCAGGCATGTAAAACAACTACCAGCACACTGGTATTCATGCAGCACATATAACTACTTTCTACTCCACTGCCGATGACCTGCTGTGGACCTAGACTATGGGAAATCCTACCTCAAGGGTTCCAACGGTCAGTAGTCTCGTTGCTCCTGATTGGCTCCCTGTCCTTTATAAACCCAAGGGGAATTCTAGGAAGTGTCTAGGTAACAGTTGCTATGACCATTCTTGCTTTCTTGTCTTTAACTGCTGTCTTTGACCTTGGCCTACCTCCTAACCCAGACTCTGAAGCCCAGCTCAGACCCTGATCCTTGGTATCAACCCCAGCATGAAACTTGACTACAAACTTCTCAGCTATTCTCGGCCTCAGGTTTGTTCCAGCTTTGACCCTTGGTCCCCAGTGTCTTTGTCAGAATACTGACATCACGAAAAATTGGAAGCAAAGCTCTTTCAGACACTCCTGAATTTTATCTGTTATTGACAAGTGTAAATGAACTAGTTTAATGGCTATGCCGCACCATTTTGTCACTGGTCTGTCAGCATAAAGCAGCCATAAATCCATGGATCTAGGTAGTGGATGATACAATTTTTCAAGGGAATGCTTCAGAAGCAGTGACCACTCTATACAATCCTTCACTGAACCCGCAGAGAAGTGGTGTGGATGGAGAAAATGGGGTGTGGCTAGGACATTATTGCATCCTGTTGAATACTGGCTGCCAGAAAAGCATCTTAAGGAAGTTGGACATATTTAAAAAAAAAATGGTGAGCAGCCTTCAGACTCCTCAGTTTTTAGGTTGGGGACGAGGTTGGTGCTTATCAGTAAGCTGGTCTAGGGAGCTTAGAACAACTTTTGCCCCAACCTCCTGTTCCTTTGCTGAGTACTCCTAAGCCTAATCAAGGAATCTTGTCCAATATTGATTTTAAATCAGGTAACAGAGACTTAGAACTAAATACAACAGTGCATAAAAAAGCTTTGTTCTGCAGAAAGAGGTCATGGGGCTGATGATGGGGGGAAATCCTCAATCCCAGCTCTTCCAAGCATCTACATGGCTAGTCCATAGCTGCTATGACGTTAGATATTGGGAGGAAGAGTGGACACCAGGTGGGGTCCCCATCTAGTAGAACTATACTGTTTACAGAAATGGGATATGTTGGTTTTCTTTCTGCTGCATTTGGATAATCTTGCCTGAGACTGTAGAATATGGGCATCTGTTAAGTTCTGTATTATCTCTGAAGATATGAAGGTTATATTGCTCAGATTGAACAACTGAGCACGTTCTGACCCTATGGAACATTAATTACATGTTTTTTGGTATAAGGTTGGATTTGAATTTATTTTTTAGTCACTTGTAGCTTTATTCCAGACTTCATTATACCATAACTGTGTGTACAAATACACACACGTGTGCGTAGAGTCATTAGTAAAGAGCATGATATGGGCTTTTCATTAATCTATGGATGACATTTAAGATTTGTCAGTTATGTCCAGTATTAGTATGACAGTCTACTTGCTGTTGAGTTACTCAACTAAACTTCAGTTCTGCATGATTGGAAGTAATCTCTGCTTTAATCCTACTGAGGTTGAATTGCTGTTGATTGGCACTGATGCAAAAGGGTAAGCTTCTGTGGCTTGTATTTCCCTTGAATTCATTGGTTTGGTGACAAACCTCATAATTAATTTTGAATCCTATTTTGTTCTGATAAAAACAGCTAAATAAAGTTACATCTGAGTGATTTAAATCCTGTTTATGCTCAAGTTTTCTGGAAAATTGAAAGTGCTTAGAATATGGAGAGGGGCCATTACTAAAAACGAACGTTTCTGTGAATCTTAAAATGATAAGTGCCATATTCTTCCCTCTGATGCACTTGTGACTCTCCCACTGAAGTCAGCTGGAACAGCATTCATGTCTTCAGGATCAGAATTTGGTCATAAGCCTCTGAATGTTAAATTCTGATTGCCTTGTATCAACCAACAGAGAGAGGATTACAGGGCTGTATAGGAGAGCTTTTAAATTTTTATAGGATTTGTGTATAAAGTAGAAGGGAAGGGCTAGAAAAAATGAGGATGAGTTGTTCAGGAAGGAGATGGGCATACCTGTCAAATGTGACTTCCACAAACCTTGTTTTCTTTTTTCTTGATCATTTATTAGGGGTTAGAAAATAAAGGAAATCAGACTTCCCAGCAAAGGGGATAGGGATGGGAGACACCTCCCATGTGACTTTGAATGTGTAGTTTATCTGCCACTCTGCAACTACAGTGTAACAGGATGCATGTATACTACTTGATCACAATGGCCAGACAGAGTCAGTTAACTCTATGAATACGCAGACTTACAATGTGGAGTGCAGCCCTGACCCTGAACCATTAGTCAGTGAGAATTTTGCCATTGACTTCAGCAAACATAAAAAGCACCACCTGTGTAATGAAGGCTCAAGGAATTAATGTACAGTGGGAACTTTATAGTGAGGCAGTATGACCAGGGAAGAGCAATGGGCTGGGAGTCAGGAAGCTTGGGTTCTGTTCTGAGGCATCTTTAAAATCAAATAGCCTTTTACATCCTCACCATAGAGCAGGCATTTTTTTGACAAAAAACACTTTTTTTGTTGAAAAATGGGATTGCTAAACAAATTTAAAAAATCTAAAAGACATTCTCATGAAAAATGTTTTTAATAATTTGGTGACTTGAAATATGTTTTGAAATGGTGAGAAAATGGGCACCTTCTCTTCTTTTTAGTTTCTCCTAGAAAAGTAGAGGGAAAAGCTTTTTTAAAATAAATTTAACAGTAACATTTTGATTTCTTTCCAGTTGGCAAACAGAGTGTTGTTATCCAACTGGATGCATTTGGAAAACAGTAAAAGTGAGGGGAAAATATGTGTCCACCCTTCACAAATTAAAACAAAAATCCTGGGGGCAGGGATCCACTATTTTAGAAAAGAAAAAGTTTGAATGGGGATTTTTCCAATGAAAATGTCCACAGGGAAAAATTCCTATTTTCCAGCCCGCTATAATAATGAGTAATAAAGATTAGGTTTGTGCAGAACACTGATGTTTTGATTTGCAGGAGTTCCAAGCAAGTCTCTTTCTGTTTTTGGTTTGTGTGGCTAGAACAGCTGCTGAGGTTCATTTTGAGTTATGAGCTCAAGTTATTTAGGCTTAAACTGGTTAGAGCAGGGGTAGGCAACCTACAGCACGCATGGCAAAGGTGGCACACAAACCGATTTTTGATGGCACGCGGGATGGGCTGAGCCGCTCAGCCTGCTGCCACTCTGGAGTTTCCCCGCTGCTGGCCCCTTGCCAGCCGGGATCCTGCCACTGGTCCCATTCAGCACCTGCTGCTGGCCTGGGGGAAGGAATCCCAGGCTGGCAGCGGGCTGAGACCCCGGCTGGCAGGAGCCGGCAGCCGAAACCCCAGAGCAGGGTGGGCTGAGCACTGCTGTGGGGTTCCCACTGCTTGCCCCTTGCCAGTGGGGGTCTCGTCGCTGGTCCTACTCAGACCAACTGCTGGACTGGGTGAAGGAACCCCAGGCTGGGAGCAACCTGAGACCCCAGCTGCCAAGAGCCGGCGGCTTAAACCCCAGGGGTGGTAGATGGAGATGCTCAGCCCACCCCCGAAGCCCCAGAGCTGGGTGGGCTGACCTGCTCAACCCGTTGCCACTCTGGGGTTCTGGCTGCTGGCTCCTGCCAGCTGCAGTCTCAGCCTACTGCCAGCCTGGGATTCCTTCACCCAGGCCAGCAGCTGGCACTGGTTCCCCACCGCAGCCCCACTCACCTTGCCTCTGGTTGGAGTTCCAGGGCAGGCCCCCTGCCAGACAGGGTCCAGGCTTCCAGCCCTGCTCAACCCTACCAGCCGCCAGCTCCACTCACTTCAGCTGCTGATCTGGGGTTCCAGCCGCTGACCTCCTGCCAGCAAGTTATCAGCTGAACACTCAGAAGCCTGTGTGCAGCTTAAAGTATCCAAATAGGTGTCACCATACATTGGAAAAAACTCAGCAAGGGAAAGCAAGGGCAAGGATCACACTAAACTAATAAGATCTGCATTTTAATTTAATTTTAAATAAAGCTTCTGAAACATTTTGCAAACTTTGTTTACTTTACATATAACAGTAGTTTGGTTATATATTATAGACTTATAGAGAAACCTTCTAAAAAACGTTAAAATGTATTTCCGGCATGCGAAGCCTTAAATTAGAGTATATACCTGAAGACTCACCACATCACTGCTGAAAGGTTGCCGACCCCTGGGTTAGAGTATAAAATCTTTGGTCTAGGGATGTTACAGACAAATTTGGTAAGACAATAAAGTGCCTGGTGTGCTATTTACACTATTCTATATAACTAATACAAATTCAGGGGGAAATGCCACTCAAATTGGACAGTATGGGCCTTTTGCCTCTTCCTCCATACTCAGTCTGACTGGGGGCCAACACAGATCCTTGGTGTAACTTAAAGTAGTCTTAAGAACTGTTCTAACTTGCACTAGTCACCTACAGACTCCTCTGTTGGCTGTGGTTAAAGCATACCATTGTGGGTTCTGGCATTGTCCCTTGTGCTCCAAGACAGAGTGTGGAGGGCATGACAGGCATAAAGATGGCTTCATACCATCCACTGACTTCCTAGCACTGAGGGAATCCTCTGCTGGCTACTTAAATCCACTCTAAGTGCCTTTTGAATGGTTTCAACAGCATAAAGGGTGTATAGTGAAAGCCAAGGACGTAACTCGCAAAGTAGTTAATCTCTCTAGGAATTTATACCATTCTTAGATTTTAAGTCTCTTAGAGTAAGGACTATCTCTTGCTCTGTGTTTGTACAGCGCCCAGCTCAATCCTGATTTGAAGTCTTTGCATGGTACTGCAATACAAAGCTTAGCTGTCCTGGTATGAGATCACCATGTGAGCTACTGAATTCTCCCTGGTTTCCATATGGATACATGCAGTACACCCCTCAGGATCTCTTGAAAGTCAGTCCAGGTTCATCTAAGTTGTGCAGAGTTTACAAATTGTCTTTGTAATTGGAGGAAAAAGAAAAACCAAAGTGAATTCCATCACATGTAATTTATTTTGGTTCGCAGAACGAGTGGTACTTGCTTACTGACAATGTTGCCATTATCTAGACACGGTTCCACTACAGTGTTCAAAAAACTTATTCCACTGAAAACTATTTGCAGCTTCTATTTCTTCACCCTTTCCAGATTTTCTTTATTTGGCCTGTGCTCCATTGTATTTAGGAGCTTTTGAATTGGGAAGGCATGAATCTGCTGTATGTTCCAGTGCCAGTTAAGGGGCATGTGCCAACAATTCCCAGCTCCTAACTCAAGGGATAAAGAATCCGATTTGGCGAGATGTCAACCACAGGAGGCCAAGAACCCAATTCTGCTGTGTTACACTGGTATAAATGTAGTGCAACTCCATTGGAGTTGCTCAAATTTACACCTATGTAAATGGAGATCAGTTTGTGCCCCATTGATATTTTCTGCTTCCAACAGTATTAGAGCAGCCTACTGAACAATCTCCAGGCAACTTCAATTATGTTTCTGCCATAATGTTGATTGCACAGTTCTTATGTAACAAAAAGAAAGCCTTTGAGGTACAACTTTGCTACATGCCTAAAAAAAACTACATTCCGCTTTGTGCAAAGCTTCTCACTTCAGTGAGTAGGAAAAAAATCAGTGACTCTAACTCTATAGGCTTTTCAAATTGGTATTACAGCTAGAAATAAGAATGTAACTGATATTTCAATTTTTCTAATGTTGTATGCCAGATTTTCCTGCCTACAGCATCTTCTCTAGATAGGTGAAAGCATGTATTAATTCTACTAGCAACTTATGAGCATTTCACATCTGTCTCCCACAACTGAAATATCTGCTCTTGACTTTTGCCTCTTTACTAACGGTAACTGGGGACTCACCAGGCTTCATTCCTCCTCTGCCACATCAGCTACTACTGTACGAATCTCCTAGGCCAAGAGCTGAAAGAAAAATTAGAATTCAGCTTTGTTCATTGAGTGTTTTGTCCGTGGCTGTTCTGCTGAGTACTGATGATCTTTTAGTGATCCCTGAACCACCAGTTGCCTATCTGCATCTACCTCTGAATGATACATTTGGAAAACGTGATGTTATTACACCAAAACTCTATTTTCTCCCTAGATAAAATCTTGAGTGACCATCCCTAGAAGAAAAAAGCATGAAAATCGATAGCAAGCATTCAATGTATAGATTTTAAGACAACAATTGCTCTTTGTTGAAACCTTTACAGTGCTTGATGCATTTGTCACAGAACGGAACATGAAGTATAACAAATAAGCAGAAACCAAATCTTCCTTTTTTGTTTTCCATGTTTCTGATAAATAACTAAGAGTTTTTTAAGGAAAATGTTTGTCTACCCAGGAACTTCCCAGTTGTCAGTATGTGACCCCAGGGTCACAAAGAACTTCATGGTAACCATGAGAATGAGCTCTGCTCACCTGGGTGCAAAGATACAGGCCATGGACTAGACCTAAGCTAAAGAATTGTTACCTCTAGCAGCACAGGACCTATAATACGCATCTGGGTAGTCTGGGGAGTGATGTACACATGTAGTATCTAATTAATTACTGCTAGAGCTCAGTGGATTTTTATGATGAATAGTAAATTCACTATGTGACACCCTAGTGTCGGAGCCCAACGGCCTCTGGCCTAAGATGGCGGCCTGCAGGGCCTTAAGATGGCGTCTGTATGGCCAATTGTAGGTCATCCAAGGGTCACACTAGCACTGTGTGTTACCTTAAGGGCCGTGTGCAGATTCCCGCTCTTTTTTGCCTGGTCACCTAGAGGTTAGGCTAGGGCCGTGTGCAGTCTCCTGCTCTTCTGCCCAGCAACCCAGGGGTCAGGTTAGTACCGTGTGCATACCACCTAAGTGCCCTTGTGCAAAGGGGCCCAGTCTGACCAATGGTAAGACAGTTCACAAGTCAGATTAGGGTGTGTGCAAAACCTAGGCTAGGTGTGCTTTGTGCGACTTCTAGCACTTCTTGTGTGCCGTCTGCAAAATCTGCCCAAGTAGGGGGCAACAGCTCGGAACCTGAGGTGGGGGAGCTAGGACAATAAATTGTGCATGTGTGTTTCAGTCCCTGGAATAAAACTATGCCTCAAAGCCAGGGGTCTGTTGGACGTGTCCGTTTAACTGACTGAAGACCTGAGTCAACCCTTCAGTTGGGCTCCCAGGTTATGCCGGACCTCGGGACGTGGTTTTTATTCAGTTCTTGGGACTTGCTGCCCATGCTACTTATTTTATTTCTTGGGTTCTACCCATGGGATTTATATTTAGGCAACGGTATTTTTAGGATTTTTGCTCGGTATAACTTATTTATTTCCCTGATCCGATATGCGTCTGGTGTCTGCTCTGCTGGTCCAGCTGCATCTGAATATTGGTACTTGTGTGGCAACTGTTTGTGCTAATTGTCTGTGCTTTGCCTACACTCTCCTTGTCTTTTTCCTATTTGGGTAATACCACCACAGAGTACTGGCTGTTGTGTGATAAAAGTTCTCGAGTTGATAAGCGCAGTGTCTTGTCTGCATAGAAGCTCTATGTATATGGTACAGATCTGAGTTATTTGAAAGATGCTATTAAGTTCAAATTTATGTCTGTAATATAATGTTTTGGGTAAGTGCGCCAATATTCATTTGATTGGTGTATTTGTTTGCTTGTAAAAGATTGATTTGGTGTTTAATAGCATGTAAATGTTTATCTAGGATTGTGTACAGTTTTCTTATATTCATAGTGCTGTTAGTTGGCTATGAAATATTCAGTTGTGTATTTCTGCATGTAAATGGTTTGTTTCTGTTAGTTGGTAAAAGTGCTCCTCCCCAGCCCCAGTTGTTTTCTTATCCCAGCCAATAAAGATCACTTATTGTTTAAGTTTACCAGTTTGTCTGGTCTCGCGGTTCTTTCCTCATTGGATCAAAAAGAACTTAACCGAACCCAACCTCCTTTTGTGTTTTGGGTCCGGACACCTAGCACCCCAATGTGCATTACTGTCATGTAATTAGGATATGTTTTATACAAAGTATGCCTTGTAAGGTTTCATTCTAAAAGTCTTGATCTGCTAGAAAGAATATCTTGTTGGATTGTATGTGCTATTGTTGTATGTGAAGTTATGAATGTGCATGTGTTACTGAAACATATTGTGAGGTTGAAAACACCCACAAGCAGTCTTTCAGATCCAACAGTAAAAAAAGCCAAACAAAGTTGATGGCTTTTTGAGGAAATGCACCCAAGCACAAGGATTACCACAGGAACTGTGTACAATAGAAAGCTCGCAGAGATAGCACTACACAATGGAAACCATTTGACCCAGGTCACAGCAAAAGAGCTTTCCAGCAAGTGTGAAGATATAAAAAGGGGGAAATGACATCATGGAAGGGGACCTCACTCTCCCTATAATGCCACACCTGAAAACACCTGAGGGGCAAGGACTGAACTGTGGGAAGTGATGGTCCCAGGCTAAAGGGATTTTTAGCCTGTGTAAGAAAACCTGGGAAAGCCAATGCAGTTTGTGCCTTAAGAATCTGCCAGCCTGTTTATCACTCAGGGTGAGAATTTGCTAATTCATATCCTACCTATCTAGTATGGTATGCTAAGGTAATCTGCTTTGATCTGTTTGCTATCACTTAAAATCTATCTTTTGTAGTTAATAAACTTGGTTTGGTTTTGTTTAAAACCACTGTCTGGAAATTATAACTTGGGGCAGAAAGCTGTTGCATATCTCTCTCCACATTGAAGGAGGGGGTGAATTTCACGAGCTTATGCTGCACAGTTCCCTGTGCAGTGAAAGACGGCACAATTTTGGCTTACCCTTTGGAGCAGGGTGTGTACTTGAGTACTGGGCAATTCCTTAGCTGAGCCTTCCCATGCAGAGCTGATCTCAGCATCTATGTGTGAAGCTGCAGCTGAGTGTGTCCCTACCTGTGTGTATGCTGGTGAAAGAGTAAGCTTGGAGAGCTTGGCAACTTATGGTAACAAGGGAGCCCAGGCTGGTGGGTCAGACGGGCTCAGTCGTACCCTAGATCCAAGTGGCACACTAGGGGGAACCCATCACATACTGAAATGCATTTTTGGACCCCCAAAACTATTTGCAAATTCAAGTCAAATTCAGTGACTCGTTTTTGCCAGAACACGAAAAATAAGAATTTAAAAAATGTGAAAACAAACTTTTTTGATACTTCGTTTCAAATCAGCATTTCTGAAATAAAATGTCAACCTGAATGAAAATGTCTCAGCCTGTCATTTGAAGAGGAGAAAACAAAACAAAAATCAGTTTCAGTTCAAAATGAACTATTTTGGATTTTTTTGTTTGCCCACCAAACCAAAAAAAAAAAAGGATTTACTCAACACATTGCCAAAAATGCAAAGGGATTAAACATAAATACTTACCAGAGTTTGGAATAAAGGGAGCTCTGGTCATCCTTACTCAGGCAAAACGCCCATGAATATTAAAAGTATTGAAGCATTTAAATCAATGGGAGTTATGCCTAAAGAGGAACTACAGGATCCAGCCCTATCATTCTTTAATACAGACTAAATACTGGTGTAACCACAGCTGGCATCATTACTTCCCCTCTGATTGTCTTCCTAGGGGGGTTATTGTTACAAAACAAAATCCACAACAGATTGCTTTACATGTAATTCTTTGCTTTTTAAATCAGAAATGTTTCTCTATAGTATGGCTTGACAGTATTTTCTTTTGGCTTTACAAAAGCCTATGCACTGTAAATACGTCCATAAATAATGCTGAACCTGTGTGAAGCTCGGAATGATCAGCATCAGTGCATTATAAAATGAGTGGGGGGTTTTCCTGTCAGAGGACAATTTGATAGTTCAGGTTTGATATTTCCTCTGTTCTTTCTGAAAAGAAACAGGAAACACAGCATTTAGCTTTGAAAGCAACTAGAATAGAAGCATTTTGTGGCAGATGGGATTTTTATGAGCTGTTTGTCACCATATACCAGTCTTGTTAAGGAGCAATCGTTTTCTGCTTCATTACATGAAGATAGCGCTGTTTAGGATTCCACTCAGCTGTGAAATGACTTTAAAACTTCTATAAGGAATAGAGATGGGATTTTTATAATAAAAAATTGCTGACAAAGGTTCTAAAATAGAAAGAAAACAGTCAAACATACAGTTTTTGGTGTGAAGAGGGAAATATAGATATTTTGTATCACATATTTTTTGTTTAATCTGCTACTTTGTGGCAACAGAGGAGGTGCCATAATACTATTAGCCTTGATTGAAACCTGTTAAATATGTCCCCAAATAAAATTTGTCTTTGTTTTCACAGCCTGTTTTTCCTGAATTTTATTTTGCTCCTTTTTCATGTGAAAGAAAAAAAGAGAACTATTTTCATTATTGTTATACTTTCTAGGTGACACCTCTAGGAGTAGCAATATTATAACACCCATGCAGCAATGTTCTGGCAAATTCCCTAACAAATTAATGACTTCTGATTCTTGCTGAGCAGTTTTTCAGTTTTATCAATATGAATGTTAACAAATGTGGTGTTTTAATATAGTATAGCATTACAAATTAAAATGGTAATGCTGTAAATGTCCTTCTGCTTTTAACATGCTCAAACTTTCAATTTAGTTACCTTTCTCTTTCAATTACCCAGCAATTCTTCCTTGGGTACTTTAAACTCCTTTGTAAATGTGATCCACTCTTCCTTTCCATTCCCATGTCAGATTGTGATGCTCTGTTTCTGCAATACACCTCCAGCAGCACCTCAGGCTCAGTGAGCCTACCTACAACTGGTGTTGCTTCTGTTCCATGATCTTGAAAACTCTTCATTTCCCTCTTTTCAGTTTAGTCCCACTTTAGCATTCAATTCTTTTCCACTTTGGGTTATTTAGCTTGACCTAGAGAAGGTTAAGGGATGACTTGATTTGTCTTTCAGAATTTACAAATATTTAATCTTCAACCTAGCAGAGAAAGGGAGAACATGATCCAGTGGTTGAAAGTTGAAGCCTGACAAATTCAGACTGGAAATAAGGTGAACATTTTTGATTCTGAGACTAAATAACCATTGAAATAGTTTACTAAGGGTCACAGTGGATTCTCCATCACTGACAATGTTTAAATCAAGGCTGGATGTTTTTTTCTAAGATATAGGATTTATTTTGGGGCAGTTCAATGGCCTGTGATATACAGGCAGGCAGACTAGATGATAACTATGGTCTCTTCTGGCCTTGGAATCTATGAATCTATGTGCTCCCCTTTTCACAGTATGACCTATCCTAGGACATTTTGGTATAGCCTGGGTCAATCTTGACTCATGCAGATGGACCTGGGTGGAAAGTCTGGCTGTGGTGGATTACATAGCTAACAGCAGTGCCACTGTGGATGCTCCCTTGGCAAGCAGAACCATGGTGGTACTCCTTCCTAATTCTTAGCACAGTACCTGGGGCAACTCATTGCACATGGTTTTCCCATTCAGTCTCAGAATGCATGTGAAGTAGCCCAATAGAAGATTAGAGATTTGCACAATGTGCATTCAGCTTCTGCTTTTAGAGAGAACCTCAAAACTTTGCTATATATCTTCTCACTTATTATTTTCCACGCAATGTAATTGAGCCAATAAATTCTAGACTGCCTGGTTGGTTGGTTGGTTGTTTTTTTGGATGCTAGCCATATTGGATACCTTCATGGAAGTGAATTAGAGTGCAAATCAGGCATTTGTCACAAACCTAACCAATATAAAACCAGCTTTAAGTCTAATTCCAACTTATTGCAGCTCTGCAAAAATGTTATTTTCTCTATAGTCCCAAAATAAGGCTAAATTAGACTTCAATCTGGATTTTCAGCCACAAAATTTGCTTCATCCTAAAATCAGAAAGTCTGCAATTTTGACACAGGTGTCACATGACTCCCAACTCTCCCCTTTCCCTCCCCCTGCATACACATCACTGCCTTACTTCATAGTCTGACCTGAAGGAAGCAAAGCCCAGAGAGCACTTGCACTTCCATGGACTCTGTGCCTGTGGTAGCTGATTGGCCTGTAGGACTTACTAACTCTGTATCCTATTGTGGTTCTCTCCAACTGTGGGCCTGGGTCCCAAGGCTCCAGATCTAAACATTGTACCAATCAGGGTCCAGGCACGCCGGGGAGAACAAGGAGTCTGACTCCCAAAGAATAAGCAATTGTATACAATATTATTATACTATAAAAGTGTATTGAGTATGGTCTTCTATGGCAGCAGGAGGTACACTGATGATTAAAATTATTTCATGTTGTATATATGGTTCAGCCACTGGCTGACCCTCCTACAGCATTGTAAGATGGGAGGTGTGACCTGAGAGCTCCTCAGTGCCATCTGGCAGAGGACCCCACCATACTCATATCAGGCCTGACACACTCATTATCCCTGCAACACTGTTGTTATAATTTGTAGCTAAAAGGGATCCTGGAGGGTACCTTATGTAAAGTGGTGATGTATTGGTCCTGCAAATCATTGAGAGATGGATGTCTGGCTTGTATACAAAGAGTTTATTGATGTGTGCTGGAAATATGTTTGCTTGGGAGGCAGAGCATAAACCCATCCTGCCCTAGACAAAAGAATGTCTATTTACTTGGTTTGAGTGGCTTGATTACAGGCAGAGGACAATGAAAGTACATTTACATATAAGGCAAACAAAGCCATCAGCTACCAAGCAGGGGAGAAGATCATTTAGCAATTGTGTTGGGGGACAGAACCTACACTCCAGGAAGCCTTCCTGGCTCTTGCAGCAGAGGTAATGAACTTTGAGAAATGTAGGGAAGCAAAAAGCGACTGGAGTTATCCATCACTTAGGGTGCTGTTCCCTTTGATTCTGTGAATATTGAGTCCCCGGGCCTGGAGGGTTGGAGATGCTGGTAACTTCATGTAAGAAAGTTGCTTAGGCAAAGATATCTTGCTAAGATTAAGTTTTAGTCACTAGAAAGTATGTGTTTTGTCTGTAACCATATTTGTCTTTTTCTCTTGCTCAGTATCACTTAAATATGTTCTTCATTAATAAACTTATTCTTGTTTTATTACATCTCAGTGCTGTGTGTTAAAGTGCAGTGAGAGTCTTCAGCTAACCTAACAGGCTGATGTACACACTGCCTCTTTGGAGGCAGCAAACTTTATAATTTCTGAGTGTCCATGGAGAAGAACTGGACAGTACAAGAAGA
Organism: Chelonoidis abingdonii; assembly: GCF_003597395.2. Lineage (NCBI taxonomy): Eukaryota > Metazoa > Chordata > Testudines > Testudinidae > Chelonoidis > Chelonoidis abingdonii. Next base: position 61,872,729 of record NC_133769.1, on the reverse strand, counting down.
TGTCTCTGGGGATCTTGGGAACTGGGGTTCATGGTTACTTGCGTGGCAGAGTTTAGGCTGGTGGAGTTTTAAAGGTTTGCTGGCAAGGCAGACAGACTGGTGTGTTGGGAAATTGACACATATCTTAGCCTCAACAAAGCTTGTACTTTTGCTAAAGCAGAGGGGGTGAGAGTGGCTCACAATTCTGGATGCCCTGGACAGGACATCACAATCATCCCATAACAAATCTCAATTTTTAAATTGTGAGATTGAGTTAGGAAGTGTGAAGTTTGTATATTTCTGTCTCTGTCACATAAGGAGGCATCCATTTCTGCTCTCTCTCTCTCTGTCCTTATCCCTCCCTCTCGCTTTCATTTATTGCCTTTTTAGGCTTCCTAGAATGTTTTAGACAAGCTATTTTAGTTGACTGTTATTAGGTATATGAAGCATGACATATGATTGGGGAAATAAGCCTAAATAATCTCTTGAGAATAAGAAAGTATGCTTCAACCTTTTTGGGTCACATTCTAGCATCAGATATGCATGTATAACTCCCACTGTGTCAAATTCATCCCAATTATGCACTATAGTTATGCATGCCATCGATTTATCTTTCAATGAGTTAAATGAGTGTAACTTGTTATTAAGGAAGACATATGAATGTTTGTGACTTTTGTCATGAAGCCAAAATTTCTCCTATCCCTGTAAGATGTTTCATAAATGGGAAAGATGTCCTGAGCACTATCCTTAACTTGACTAACATTTTCCACAGCAAACAGTGCTAATAAGTAATGGCCCAGCATTTATGGGATATGATCTTCAGGGAGAACTTTGTGCTTCTCCTTCCTCAGGAAAACTAGACTTTCACAAAGTATTTTAGGAAAGTGAAATTGTCAAAATATCCATGCAATTCTGTAGGCAGTTTAGCTGATGTGTGAGTTCAGTTAAATTAGTGAAAAACTTGAGGCCAAATTTCCCATTGTACTTTAAAGCTTTATCCACACTAATGTAGCTGATTTTGTTTTTGTTTTGAGTGCTGTTATCTGGTTTTTACACCAAATGATTCACTTTAGTTCACTCTGATTCCACTCTTCACTCCCAGCCTCTCCTTCTGATCCCACTCCTTGCTGCACTTGGGTTTTTTCCGCCTCTCTTACAACAAAGGTAGGCAAACTGAGCGCCTTTTCATTCCCACCCAAATTATGCTGCTCAGTCAACTTCCCTATACTTAGGTGGGTATTAATACTTTTCTGCTAAAGTAGACGCACTTTTTTCCCCCATTCAGCAAGTTTCTTTTTGATGTCAGGCTTTAGCCTTACTATTTACCTCGATCATTATGGGGATGACTTTGTAATGTTTGTGAAGCACTAAAGCCCAGATCCTCAAAGGCATTTCAGAGCTTAAATATCTCTGAAGAACTAGACCATAGTACTTATATAGACAACCATTTACCAGTTCAATGCAATCTTGTTTGTCTAATGAGCATGTTCCTCATGTAAAGCTGACTATTTTTAATTACACTGTAAATAGATATAAAGGCTCAAGACTCATTTATCTGACTTGTGTGTGATGTGACTCAAATGGGATTTTTATGGAATTTTACAAGCACTATTTTTATCATTAAAGTTGTGTCTTTTAGATGTTCAGTACTACTGACGTACTCTATTTTAATTTGTTGCATGTGTCCAGTTCTTTTAACTTCTGCATAATATTTAATTTACAAGGAATATCAATCTGCCCTCTCTCTTTTACAGTGAAAAAAAAATCGAACTGTATAATTCAGTTGCCTTATTAATACATAGTAGTTGTTGTGTTTGTTAAATGTCTATTAAATTTGTGAAGTCTAACACGGATGTTCTATATAAATAGATCCTGAAGCAGTTAATATTTTCAGTTTTATATCTGACTTCATAATGAGTTCTGACAATTGTTTGACAGTTCAACTGCTTTTAACATCTATTTATTGAAGCTATGTTCAGTAATGATATATTTCATACTTGATCATTCAGTTTTGAGATGCCTCTTGAAAAAAATTGTAAGGCAATAGTATTATTTTTATGATAAAGTGTAATGATTGGGAATAAAGTTATTTTTCATTATGGTGTAATGTTACCCCTGGAAGACACTTTATTGACAGGATTTTAAAGCACTGCAAATCCTTGTTATAGCCTAACAGCATTTTAATATTATCCTTAATCCTCCTCAAATCTCTTGTGCAACACTCTCAGAATTGTTCTATTTGAGAACTACAGGAAAAAGCGGTGTTATCCAGCCCTGTATCAACTGGAAAGCTCTATAAACCAACATTTCCAATCTTTATAGAAAGTCTGGCTATAGTCCAGTTTGCACAGGGCTGGCACTGGCAGGCTCCCTACCTGGCTTCGCTTGCTTCCCCTGAAGTGGCAATGTGTTCCTGCTGCTGCTCCTAGGTGGAGGAATGGCCATGAGGGGTTCAGGATGTGGGCTTTGAGAGGGAGTTTGGATGTGGAAGGGGGCTCACGGCAGAGAATTGGGGTATGGGAGGGGGTACAGGGTGCCGGATCCGGGTGGTGCTCACCTCAGGCAGCTCCCTGCAGAGGCGTGGCTAGGCAGCTCTGTGTGCTGCCTCTGCCCACAGGCACCACCTCCGCAGCTCCAATTGGCCACAGTTCCCAGCCAATGGGAGTTGTGGAGCCAGTGCTCAGGGCAGGGGAAGTGCACAGACCCATCTAGCTGAGCCTCAACCTAGGAGCAGCAGGGACAGGTCACTGCTTGCGGGGAACTGCCCAAGGTGAGCATCACCTGGATTCAGCACCCCATACCCCCTCCCAAACCCCAATCCCCTGCTCTGAACCTCCTCCCACACTCTCTCTTAGTTAACCAGAATTTTCACTTATTGGCACCCCACAATCCCCCAACATGACAGATAAAAAAGCTTTTACTGTATTAGTGAAATCTAATGATAGGTGCATATCTAGCTCTGTGGATGTTTATGCTCATCACTCAATTGTTTGTGCTGATGTCATCAAGCAGAACATGATCATCTGCTACAATCAACTGAGAAAGCAAGATGTCATGGAGTGAGAGGAAAAGTCTTCTCCAGCACTTGTTGATGTCATATTTATGGAGTGCATCTTGTAACAAGAGACTTCCTTTACTCTAGTTCATTCCTTTGTGAACTTGGGTGCAGAGATGAGGGGAACAACATATAAAAATGGCCTCTGTGCATGACTATTGTAGAGTCCGAGATTTGAAATAACTCTAGATTTGAACTACTGGTTAACCCTAAGGGCCTTATATACCCTTGATCTGTATGTAATATTCCCATTAATCCCAGTAGGAGATGTGTGCCTGGATATAGGGCAGTATGTGATCCTATAAATTTATATATCCATATCAATGTAATCACTCAAATTTTCATAGGAGAATTGTTTGTGGACCAATTTTATGTTGGTATATAGAACTGCCCTTTTAAGAAAAGGTGACTCATTAGCTATTCTATGCGTGTTTTAGGTGGGATATTGCAACCCCCCACATCAGAACAGGTGAAGAGGTAGTGAGGGGGCAGTTAAAGATGGTCTGTGTGATCCTTGTAAAAATCTACTGTGGAGAATGTAATATGTTAGTCTACTATAGAAGACTAGATAGTAGACTGAAATACAGAGAACCTCTACAACTAAATTCTCTGAATGGAATATATAGAAAAGAGTATATCTTCAAATAGTCTTGTTAGAGTCAATTGCTTGATTAGATTACATAAATACTTGCTGTCAAATGCTACCGGTCTGGTGCTCTGCTCTGTTCAATGTTGATATCAATCGGCTGCGTGCGTGTGTTCCCTCTGTGTGCTGCCCCAGCTCTGCGCAGATAGCTGACACAGCAGACCCCGAGAGAACCCCCAGTGACCACAGACTCTAGTAAGGTATGAAGGCATGTTGGCTAGGTTTATTGTCGAAGAGAAACACAGTCTCCAGCTCCCTGGCAAACGAAGTCCAAGGTGCTGCTAAGGTGCAGATAGCCAGAACTTATGTGCTCCCTGGCAATGGACTCAGCTCAGTCAGTGGCAGGACTTTTCACTGCCCCCTAGGCTGGACAAAGACACCGACCCAGGGATGCATTCTTATACACACGTACAAACAAATTACACATCACTCCTGACATATTGAGGTGCAGCCCCTCTACTTAGCAAGATACAACCCCTCTACGCAGTAAGATGACTCCTCTCACCTTGTTCATATTGGTTGAAACAAAGCAACTCTATTCATCATATTACCCTTTTGGCCCTGTAATTGAGATGGGTCAGCTTGTTCCTTGTTATATGTGTGGAGTGTACTAGTATGCAAATGTTCTGATATCTGGTGTCCAGTACCTTTTAGGTATGTCTCTTTTTGCAGCATCAGCCCTTTCCTTGCCAGCTTCTGTGAGCAGGGCCTGCCTCTGGCTCACAGCTTAACTTTGCTTTATGTAGCAAAATCCTGACCATTACTTTAGTTCAAGTCTTAGGCCTCATACCAGGCCTCTGATACCAAGGTTTATATCTCAGGACCTCCTCTTACTACAATATTTATCAATTTAATCACGTCAGTGATCATAAATAGCCCAAAAAAGAATGTAGTAGATAGCTTTGGGCAAGTACTGTTCTAGTATCCTTGTAACCCATTGGCGCTGTATTGGCTTAACTACAGCCATAATTCATATGATGACTGCATTTAGGTGTTAATGCTTTTTTTTTTCCTTACAGGGACACAAGTTAGTCATTTGGGTTCCTAAAACTAGCACTTACATACTTAAATTGAAATGTTTTCAGGAGCCAAACAAAAAAATCAGTGACAGGGTTTGTTTTGGTGGGGGGTGTTTTTTTTGGTGGTGCTGGTTGGTCATTTTAAAATTCAAAAGCCCTCCCCCCGCCCCTGCCCAATGCCTCTGCTTCAGCAGAGCAGCACACAGCAAAACTCCAGGGTGGAACTTTAGGTCACCCTTGCACACCCTTCCCCAAGCCTGAGGCTGTTCTGTGATCATAAATTAGACAGTCTGAAAGCTGCTTTTAATTGTTCTGGATTCCAATGGCTCCTATGGGTCATGGCAACACTGGGGAATTGACAGAACCTAGGAAAGCCATTACTTATGCTCCCTTTCCCTTGGTTCTATATGCACAGGAGCCATTGTTTATCATACTGCACCAGTAGATTCTTCTACACTGGTGTGACAGTTGTCAAAGTTAGACTCAGGACTCACAGTTTGTCAGACCATTCTGTTTTATTAGCACAGCGCTCTGCTAATAACACCCAGATAATGTGAGCACCATGAAAGACACAAACTATCTTATTTATACAGATAAAAGGGGGGGAGCACTTAACAAGATAACAAAGGAAGCAGAATCTGATAAGTTTACCTTGGCTAGGCATGCATATCTTATTTCCTTACTATTACCGACCTTCTGTTAATGTTTCGCCATTAGCACCCATGTTTCTTTTCCTGGCACCTGTATTTCAACATTTCTTATTTCTGCTTAAAAGTACATACAACATTTCTTTAATCCGTTCTTATTTTTACAATATAATTCATTCTACTTTCACAATCCCTCCTTTTGGTCAAGCTCACGCCATGACCAACATTTTACTGGATTCTACATATTAATTGTTCTTTATCTCTTTGTTCATCAGCAATATTTAAAGTTATCATATTAGCACTCTGTTTTGGGGCAGTCACCTGGGTGGCATGCCTTACACGATTTTGGATACAACAGGAGACTAACTGAAAACATACAAAAATTATTAGGATTTCAAACAGGATAGTCAGGGCTCCGTGAAACAACCAGTTTCCTATGCCAGAGAAATTGAACAGGTTACTTAGCCACTTCCATAAAGAACTTAACTCTTTATGGGGAAGATATGTGATTTGTTCTAAGTGGCTAGCGCAATCTATTACCTCATTGGTGTTGTTTTCCAGTGAGAGCACAGTAACCTTTCGTTGGGCCGCCAAGGCACTATTCAGTGCTGACGGTTTTGGAGGGGCATCGTCAGATCCCCCCGTCTTGCCAGTGCTGCTTAAAACTCTTCCATGAGTGCCATATTTAAACATGGCTTGTACCTCAGGAGCTTTTGCATGGGGTAGTACGCCCCAGTAGGATAGGGAACTGCCAATAGCCGCTCTCAGGTGTCATTACGTCAATGTAGAACGGACAGGTCCCCAGTGAGAGCGGGGAATGAGGGCATAGCCAGGACAGGATACACAGTTGAAAGTGGGCGGATGGTGGTGCACCACCGATTAAAGAAAATAAGGGTCTGACCTATCAACTTGCTGCTGGATGAAAAAATAAGAATTGTCATTGTGGACTCCCCAGACGTAAGACACCAAATCGAGGAACAGGCCATCAAGGTGTATATGTTGGCGCGGGCCCCCGGGTCTGACAACCTGCAACTGAGGGAACTGCAGTGCACAGTTTTGTCCTAGCAAGGCAGCTAGGGGCAGGCTCACTACGCTGTTCTTGGGCCTTGCTTTAGTAGTGGGTCGCTTCTGGCAACCCTTACGAAAACATAACAGTAGGGAGCAGGCTTTCTCTAATGTTCTTTGAGGCAAAATGACTCGCATGCCGAAGTGAGATGGTTTGCGGGGGGGTGCAACTGTACCTGCAAGCATACACTCGAACCGGCACACAGTTAATTTATGAAAGAGCGTAAAATCGAGTTAACGCGACCGTCACAGGACAACGCCTTTATATCGAGAAAAAGCTCTTAAATCATTCGCTCCTCAATGAGAGGAGAGTGCAGGAATTCGATATCACATAGGGATACAGAGTGTGGACGGAAAGGACATTTGCCCCGAGCGTAAGCCCCAGTGCACCAGAGCTCTGGACAGCAAGCTGAACCAGATGCAGCGCAGTAACAGGAAAAAGCCCGGAACGTGAAATGACATTCCCTGTTGCCCCAGGGAGCCTGATCAGCACGGTGGCCATGCAGTCAAATCCAAAAAAGAGCTCCCAGCATGGACTGCGGAGAGACTAGAACGGATCGCTGTATGGGGGAGACAAATCTGTGTATCAGAGCTCCGGTACAGAAGACTAAGCCACAAGCGTGGAAAAAATCTCCAGGATACAAGCGCCGCAGGACAATACGAAGAGCCAACAATCAAATGGATGCTTCATGGAGGGGGGAGGGGGACGAAGGACCAGCACCAGTCCACAGCACCTGAAAAGTATTTGCATCTGGGCTGAGCCCCAATGTCGTAGGTTCAACAATGCGGCGTGGTTCGGGAAAGCCGTCATCCTTTCCGCCCCCCACATAAAGAAAAGGGGAAAGAAATCATTTCTGAATCGTTCAATGTCACCCTATACCGAATCGCTGTAGACGCGATGCGCAGCAGGAAGAGCAGTATCCGCCTCCCCCCCTCCTGGTGGAGACGTGCAATAGGACGGTACCTGCCTCATGAACCCGAGCTACCAATGCTTTTAACTGAATAGGGGTGCCTGGTTAAGAAAGGCATGATCCTGGTCACCTCAGTGGATAAAGAACGGCGAGAAACCGACATCAAGCCCGGGGGGCGAGCTCAACACCCCTCCTCCTGTGTAAGAAATAGATCTGTACGCCTGGACGTCATAGCAGCAGCAGCGTGCCCTCTCCCAAATGCTAATTGCCTGCCTGGACAGAATGCGGAGGTGCTCCCGCCTATATTACAACAGTGTCTTATCCTGCATTCTTAATACTTTCAGACAAAGGTGCAGGACACGCCACGGAGCCAGAAGTGGGGAGAAGGAAAATGTGGTGGCAGAGCACCCCTGGAATACTTGACAGGGAGCACTGTGCCGTGATACACTGCCTATTCGAGCAGATGACCAGTTAGAACCATCAGAGGGGACTGGGAGTCAATCCCAAGTGCTTGCGGCGCCCCAGCAATTGCCAGCCAGGCACGCATGATAGCAGCGAGCAGAACAGAGAGAGAGATAACCGTCAACTCATTGCCAGTATCGGCAGTAGACGGTACAGAACGACGTAACACTTGCTACACCACAAGTGAAGGCGCTTGTACGCTGGAGACGCTCGTCCGGGCAGCCAGTACACATACGGTGCAGATAAAAAAAAAGCGCAACGGTCCATGGTGCGGCAGGCGCTGCAGGCAATCCAGGGAAATGGCAAAGTTGTCAGCGAGTTTTCCCGGAGGAAGGGAATGGACGATGACTTTACCCAGAACCACCGCGACCAATTACTCAACCCAGAATCCAAGGGCAGGGAGACGCAAGAACTCTGATAGCTACGGAAAGGTACCCACAAGGCAGACGCTCAGGAATCGACGGTTGAGCCCGACCATGGACCAAACACGCTGAAGTACTGTGCCGAGGTGGGCCGCAGGGAAAACGAATTTAAAATGACAGTTTAAAAACGATTTTAGCTAATCGATTTACCCGTAGTGTAGACGGGCCTGCGATCCATACAGTGAACAACCGGGGGTAGATAGGCAGTGCCTATATTTTTTGGTGCTTAAATTACTACTTCTCTTCTCCGGTAATACAATGGCCTCACTACCTTATCTTCCTGATGCATACATGCCATTCTCATCAAACAAGACTGAGAAAACAAACAGCAGTCCTTTATTTCGAGCAAATGAATGCATCTGCAAATTAACCTTCGAGTTGACAATCAACATATCAAGAAACATTTAATTACATTGAGACCAGCTTCAATTCTCATATATACAAGGCACAAGAGAAACCTGTCCTTACGAACTAATCTAAAACACAGATAAGAGACAGGCCCAATGGTAAAGCAATGCGAAAAACAAAATCTTATAGCTCCAGAGGTATTCGTCTGCTATCAAAAAGGGTGCGAGCGATGAATCAAAATACATGATTCTGAAGGAAGACATGTAAAATCCTCCCTACACCCCGCTTTGTGACATCCAGATTAGAAGCACCAGGTCACTCTAGTAGTCCCACAAGAAAAACTAAAGGATGGGCCGTGCTGTCGTTGCCATCAATCCCCGTGAAAATCCCAACAGCCATAAACAGCAATAACATATACAATTAAAACCAAAACCATTAGGGTAGTAACATTAGTCGCAGTAGTGTGGAGATCCACAAAAGGTAACCATGGAGCCTGTTAGTGTTCTCGGACAGAGTGACAATGGACCCTGCAAATGAAGTAGGCATTCCAGCCGCCTGCCAAAGCCCGGTAGTACACACATCCTAGATCCGTATGGCAAATGAAAATTAAGAGACCAAAGACTGGATAAGCAGTAGTATTCTGGGAAAATGTTAAAAAAGTGTAGCAACTCACCATAACACACTGGAAATAGAACGTGTGTACAGAATCAGCATGTACTAGTTGCCACAACAACAACAACAACAACAAAGCTCAGCTACTGGTAAGCACGATAGCTAAGTCTCTAGAGCCAAAATACACCCTTTATCAACCGCAGAGTTCACCATTAAAAGTATGTTGCCAGGGTTCAATGCCTGCAGTCTGTTCTACCCGCATCCGAGGGCTTCCAACACAAAAAGACTTCAGAATTTCTCCCTATTCTCCTGATTTTGACTGCCCTATTGCAGCCATGACTAAGGGCTTGGCTTGGTCTTTATTGAAAAAACATTTTAATTTTTTGTAAAGAACAGTTACCCCTTAAGGGTTAAATGCTAAATCCCAAAGCCAAACAGCACTAATTACCTGTGTCTTGCAAAAGGTCTGTCAGTTTTGCAACTTTGAATTTAAATGTCATAAATTGGTCTTTTTAAAAACATTTTAATTTTGTAAAGAATCAAGTTACCCCTTAAGGGTTAAATGCTAAATCTCAAAGCCAAACAACACTAATTACCTGTGTCTTGCAAAAAGGTCTGTAACATTAGTATGCTAGTAGTTGTGGGAGACCATCCAGAAAATGTTATACCAGTGGTAAGCTGTTATGTTTTTCTGCAGTGACAGAGGTTGTACCAAGTGGACTCCTCAAAAATGAGTATGCTTATCCATGCCTGCTGCTCCAAAGCCCTGTAGTAAACACATCTCACTATAATCCTGTATGTCAAATAAAATTAATAATGAGACCAAAGTACTGTATAATGGGCTATGTGTATGTGTTAATTCTTGGGGAAAAATGTTTAAAAAAGTGTTAGCAACTCACCAGAACACAACTGTAAATGTAATGTAAGTACTGTGTTTACCAATAATCACATTTACTATTTGCCACAACAACAACAACAACAACAAAAGTCTCAGCTTACTGTAAGCACTGATTTAGCTAAGTTCTCTATCATTCCAAAATGACACCTTTATCAACTCAGATTTCACCATTTTAAGTATTGTTCCAGGGGTTCATGCCTGCACTTACTGTTTTCTTACTCCTGACACTATTCCTTTAGGGCTTCCAACCTGTTTTTCAGTTTTTTTATCTGTTGCTTGCCTGCTTGTCTGGGACCGATCCTGCTTTTTTTCCAATGAACCGTTTGTGAGTTCTATTGTGGTCACTTCACATTTTTGAAAGAAATGTTTAATGAAAGGGAGCATGAAGGGTGGGGCCTAGTTGAGGAGCCCCCCCCCCCCCTTGCTGAATTGGTAGTGGAACACTAAAGAATCAGTTTCTGAGGCAGACAACAAAGGGGAACAGAACAAGGAGCTTTTTGTCCTTTTTACAATGAGATAGGGGTATCGATCCGGGATGGGTTTTTTTGAGAAATGGGTATAGGGGAGCACTCAGTCTGGTGGTGGGAAAGGAAGCTTTTAATAAAGTTTTTAACTTATTATTTGAATATTTGAAAGAGGCGAGTTTTGATTCTGTCCACCTATGATTTGCCTCTTCCCACCACTGCATGAAACAATTAACCTCTCCTTTAGCCAATTTAGTTTTAGGCTGGCCGAGTTTGTCCTTTAATGTCCACTCGGTCTTTGTTCCAAGATTTCAACAGTGGTCACTGAGTTTTGGG
>NC_133769.1:61844593-61860917 GCF_003597395.2 Chelonoidis abingdonii | reverse complement strand
AATGTTTCTTTTCCTGGCACCTGTATTTCAACATTTCTTATTTCTGCTTAAAAGTACATACAACATTTCTTTAATCCATTCTTATTTTTACAATATAATTCATTCTACTTTCACACAGTCCACACCTCTAGGGTCAGAGCAGCATGGGCTATCAGTCACAGTCCATAAAGCCACCCTTCAGTGCCAGGCAGCGTGGCCCAGCGGCCAGAGTCTATAGTGGCACCCTTCGGTGCCAGGCAGCATGTCCCAGCAGCCAGAGTCCATAAAGCAACCCTTTGGCATAGGGTAGTGTGGTCTAGTGGCCATAGTCTCTAGCATTGGGATGTGGCAGCCCCAGTAGGGGAGCCCAGGCCCACCCAACTCCACCAGGCCCCAACCCATGGCCCTAGTAGCGGCATAGCAGCTTGCCCCTGACTCAGAAGGGCGGGTCCTACCAAAACATGCTGAGCTTCCACGGGCAGGAGGTACCACTCTATCCCCCTCCCTGGGTCACTTCCTACCAGAGTCTGTGTTAGGGTTTCCCATGAGACATCAGGTCCTCTGTGTTCAGCTTGGCCAGTCATCTCCAGGGTTTCCTCCAGTTGCTAGGGTGCAGCCGGGCCATGGACAACTTCTATTTCCAGAGCAGTCAGAGACTGTGGCTGGCCCTCCACAGAAGCTTTCCAGGCAGGTCCTTCCCCTGCAGCCTCCGGCCCAGACTGAGCTGATCTCCCTCCCTTTATACTACTAGAGCACTTGGAACATGCCCAGTCTTGCCAGGGGGGTGGGACTTCTGCTGTCAATACCTGTCTGGGCTAGTGCGGGGTAAGCGGACCCCATCACAACTGGGAAGTTCCTTCTGTGACTAGGTGCACCAGGTTTAAGACCATATATTGCAGCAGCATAGACAATGACTGGGGCCAAACACGCTTTTGCAGAGTTGGAAACACAAACACAATAACATTGTACATGAGAACCAAAATGTGAACCGGATTACAACAAAATTAATCTAAAGGGTCTAGGTTTACTATCCAAACTGAGTAAAGTGGACTCTACACCAAAAGGTAAAGAGCATAAAACGGGAAAGGTAAATTCCATATTTAAATCTCTGAGCTGCATTCTAAACTGTTAACTTAGATATATTAAACAGACACAAATCACATGGGACTAGATTCTCAGCTGGTCTACTTTTGCATAATTCTGTTGTAGTCAATAGAATTATGCCAGTGCACACCAGCTCAGGATCTGGCTTATGAGATTTTTCTTAAACAATGTTTCTAAGCAGCTAACTCAACAACAAAAAATAATAGCCATTGATTCTGAACTAATATCTGAGGTGCTAACTAAAGCATATTTACTAAACCATACTTGTAAGTTAACACACTTCTAAACAATGAAAAGCCTTGGGAATCTAATTTAAGAAATGACTAAAATAACCATTGAAAATAAACTGCTTGGCTTGCTTGCATTTAGAGAAATCAATTCCCACAGGTAATGTGACAACTGAATACTATAATATGCAACTTTTGGCGGCACCTTTATAAGAAATAAGAGATCTCATCTTGTTCTGTAAAATCTAGGTGTTGGGTCTTCAGTATTACCTGTGCTGTGCATAAAAGCCTCAGTCATAAAGATGAAGAGTTAGACAGTTACTCTCAGGTGGCTGAGCAGGATAAAATTTTACGATCTGATATATGGTGACTTTTTTATTTCCAATAATGTAAACGGATACAATCCACAGGAAAGTGAGTAGGGTCAGATGCACTAATCAATCTTTTCAGAAAGTCAGTTTTCTTTATTACTCTCTGATACTTCTGCTCTTTTCCTGGTTTCTCAATCTTCTCTCCACCTCATCACAAACTTCCTGAAGTCTTTTACTTTGTTTACAGCTGCTTGAGTGCTGAAAAACGATGGGTTTTGTTGCTCTCTCTGACCTGCTTTGTTATGGATATACAATTTCTTGGCTCAGATGTGAAATCTGCTCTCTAATGTCCTGTGAAGCTGTTTCAACAGAGCTTCTTAGGAGTGAAAGGTTTTTCATTTCCTCCCCATGGAGAGTAGCAATGATCATGTATCAAGCACAAAGAGATCAGAAGAGTCATATTTGAGTCCTAGCAGTTTTGATCTGAAGTTGTATTTCCAGAAAAAGGTTTGATCCATTGTAAGTTAGAGTGGAATTTTACATGTTTGTTAATTACTAGATAGAACAGAAGACCTTGGAAGAACTTCCATATTTATCAGCCATTGTTGGCAGTCATAAGTCATCCATACTGAGACTATGTCTTCATTGCAGAGTTTTCCTGGGTTCAGGGATCCAGGTATGGGAAACTGGGTTAGCCAAGCCCAGGTATGAGTGTCTACACTGCTAAGAGACACTCAGGTCATTCCTGGTATAGTTGTGTCTACAGAGGTAAGATGGGTTACATACTAGAATTTCTGGGGTCGTATACTAGGACTCTTAGTGTTAAACTGGGTTGCTCTATGGATTTTCTCAATATGCTGTGGAAGAACTTGTCTGTCCTTTCCAGACCCCCTATGTGGAAATGTTCTTAGTCCACCAGCTCAGGAAACTAAAGCTCTTCAGCATCTGTTCCAGCTATTAGCAAGGCATGGATCTAGCACAGGATGATGACTTGTTCCAGCTGTTGCCATTAACACAACTCTCATTTGGAGAACAGCCACAGAATACAGGGCATGAGAGTCAGTGGAAGGCATTTGGATAATTGCTTGTCACCCAGGAGAAAGTGATTGTATGATTTGCTAAGAAGATTACACAGGCTGCATACAGACATGGCAGAACGTACAGAAAGTTGGGGCTAAATTGTCATGCAGATCCAGAACTTCTGTATGATGAAAGCTGCTTTTGTGGGGCTGTGTGAGCAACTTGCCTTTACAGACCAGGGCATGCAGATATGAGTGAAGCCCTACCAGTTCAGAAGCAAATTGTTATTGCCATCTAGAAGCTGGCTATCTCAGACTGCTACAGGCCAGTGGCTATCCAGCAAGTCAACGATTGGTGCTATAGTGATGGAAGTTTGTAAGGTAATTGCTGCTGTGGTTTACCCACAGGTTGTGAAAATGGAATTTCTCCCAAACTGCACTGGGGCTGTTGATGGCACACACACCTTGGTCATCCATAAAGGAAGGTTCATGAACATCATGGGTCTCAAATCCAGGTCTGTTGGTGTCCTGGGTGTCACCACATTCCACTACTCTACCCACCAACTCTCAGACAGCAGCTAGGACTGGCGTCCATGAAGTCCAACTGGGGAACAAGCCCTGTCACTACACTCTGATAAGGAGAGCACTAAGGCTCCTGATTTGGCTGAAGCCCCTATTTAGGCCAGAGGAGGAAAACAGGAAGATGTCTGAACTACTTGGCTTCACCCTGCTGTGGACTGCTGGTCTGGTATTAACCTGTTCCTGTCTTATGATCCTGACCTCCTGGTATCCTGACTTGACTTCACTCTTGGTAATGGACTCTCAAGTCCTGCCCTTGGGTTTGTCTCTTGATTCTGATCTCCTGGCATTCCAGCGTGGTCTGATTCTTGGTAACTGGCTTCTGGCCTTGGTCCCTCAGCCTGTGCCTGATGCTAATCCCTAGGCCAGGCTACCCAGGCCCCAGCCCTGACATGAACACAATGTGGGATTCACTGGCAAGGTGCATGACACCAAGGCACTCAGAATTGCTGGCATTTACATATGTCGACAACACAGGACTTTATTCTCTCTCTTCCCACCTACCTTAGGGGACCCAGCCTACTTTGTACTGCGCTGGTTCATAAAGCTCTACAGAAGAAGGTTTAATTACACAATTGAGCAGGATGATAGGGTAATTATTTGGCAGATTGAAGGCAAGATAGCACTGCCTACAAACCTGTTTAGATGCCAGCATGTGTAATTTCATTTGTGTTATTGGGTTGTGCTGTCCAGGAAAAAAGAGAATTTCCCCCCTCAGGGTATGGCTACACTGGCACTTTACAGTGCTGCAACTTTCGCACTCAGGGGTGTGAAAAAACACCCCCCTGAGCGCTACAAGATACAGCGCTGTAAAACCTCAGTGTAATCAGTGCTGCGAGCGCAGCTCCCAGCGCTGCACGCTACACCCGTAGAGGATGTGGTTTACATGCAGCGCTGGGAGCGCTGGCGCTCCGACCACACTCACACTTCAAAGCGCTGCCGCGCTAGCGCTTTGGAATTTCAAGGGTAGCCATACCCACACTTTTTAATGTTCTATGTCATAGCAAGGACAAACTTGTAATTTTTATCTCCTTGGTATGCTTTTATTCTATCTCCCCATATTTTCTTACTCAGTAGCAGCTGCTTTGCAGGTTAACAGCCCACCAAGACAACAGTAAATATTTTGTGTTTCTTTTATTACAAAATGTCACATTTTGGCCTTGGAGAGGGAGGAGGGTGCCTTGAGGCCTACAGATCATGAACCTTTCACAAGGATAGTCTTAATATTTAGGCAGTGGTGGCATGTAAATCTGCTGCGAATTTCAGATTGGAAGAAGGAACAACTTTTTCAGGCCTTCGTCACCTGCTGACAGGTCAGCAAATTGACTGGAGAGAGATCTCAGTAAGCTATGGTGTGGTGTGAGGAAAGTTCTCAGATATTGGCCAGGAGTGGTCTAAAACTTGGGCAAACAAACAAGATGTTGAACTAAGATGCAGAAGCCTGCTTACAACAGCTGTGCCTTTGTAACTCCCTTGCTGTTCACTTGTAGCAAACAGACAGTGGACCAGAAGTACAGAAAGACTTTTGAAGTGTTTAACAGTGCAATACAACCACATATCAGACAAAGGGACTTTAATATAGGCTGCCTCGGACAACACTAATGCTAGTGCCAGTGTGAGGAAAAACCAACAGCACTGTGTGTATGCGTGTGTGTGTGTAGATATGCTTGTTCCGTGCACATCCTGCAACTACAGGCATTGCTAGGTTTTTAATCTTGCTTTGCACCCATACAACAATGGATTATAGAATAACTCAGTATTGTATGTTTAATTTTTTCTCCCATTTAGAAGCCATCTTGGATGCATATGCCTGAGGTGAGAGGGAAGGAAGTGGGGGCTGGTGAGATGATATTTCTTCTGCCCTCAACTTTAGGAAAACCTGCATCAAGGCATATAGTATCTCAATAGTAATAATTAAATTGGTCACAAACCAGACCTGTCCCACCTATAATGCCATATCCTCCTTAGCAGTAGCAAAGAGGGTGGCAGTATCTTATTAGCCTGATGTGATGCTACTTCCTCCCCAGTCAGCTGCCAAAACAGGTCCTGGGCTTCAGGCCTGAGAGCATACTGGCTGTCCCCTTTTGCCTCTGGTGTCTGTATCTTCAGGAAATTCCAACCCCTCTGACCCAGGTCAAGTAATCTTCCCGTATGGTCTTAAAAGCCTACACAGGATGACAGTGAGCTCTGTGCTTAGGGCAGTGCTAAGTACCTTGTCAAACGCCTCAGAAGGGCAGGTTGATGGTGAGTTGCCAGACTTTCCATTGAAGTCTCTTGCCTTGTGGTACATAGTCTTCAGATTTTATTTTTTCCCTGACTGAGCTGATACCTGTCTAATCATCCGGTGGACCCATCTATCTTACAGTACTGCTTTCTCCCACCACCACCACCATCACACATAAAGGGATAAACACCCTGAATAGCACAGGCAGAGGGGTGTGGCCTGGACTGCAAGACAGGAGCAGAACCTGCCTTTTACTCAAGAGGGCACTAAAGAGGCATAGTCTCCTACACCCTCCTCCAATAACCTCTTGGTGATGTACCTGAAATAAGCACCTGAATGAGAACATCCTCCAAAATCATGGCCCTTGTTGATCTCATATTAGAGCTCTACCTTCATCCAGCCAGCTGTGTGCTGGGATTGCATTCTTGTTTAGTCAGGCGATGTTCAAATGCTATGTCGTAATGAAGCAGACTGCATGGGGTTTAAATGCCAACCAGCTATATATAAACTGGTAGGTGATTACCAATGCAGAAGCAGAGAGCAGTTAGAAGGGTGGAAAAATACAGCCTTTGATGAATTATGGGAAGGTATCAGAGTACTACCAGAATCAGAACTCATAAGCAGGGTTTCAGCCTGCATCCACATGACAAAGTAAAACCCAGCTTTTAACATATGTCCCCAACAAGGTAAGTAAGTCCAGATTCGAAAACTTCTTACCTAGGTTTATATGTGGTTTGTGAATGGGTGGTAGGGGAGTTTGGAGATAAAACAATGCAGGTTGATGCTACAGTGAAGACATATGCTGAGAGCTTTTAGGATTAGTTTTTAAGAGTATTTTGTTTTTCCTTTGATACAACTGCTGTTTGTAGTGTACAACTTGGAACAATTAATGACAAAGGTAATAAATCAGTACCTTATTTCAGAATTGTGAGTGCATCAGCCACTTTTAAAATGAGTCCTGTTATGTGAAAGAAAATCTAAACAAATATGTACTGCAAAATGATTATTTTACCCTCAGAACTTAATTTATACAAGACAGATTACTGGGACATAGTAGAATTCCCGTTATACATGATAGTCATTTCTTTTCCACAGAGTGAAACATAGCTCAGATTATGAAGATTTAATTATTGTAATGACTATAAAGTTAGGGTTGAAAGGTGTTTGTATTTATTTATTTATTTATTTATTTATTTATTTATTTATGTATTCTAAGCTTGAACTTTTTTGACTTCTTATTGGAAGCTATTAGGGCCACCAAACAATTAAAAATGTTAATCGCAATTAATTGTGAGATTAGAAAAATGTGGTTGGTCACAGTTTTTATTGCACTGTTAAACAATAGACTACCACTTGTTTAAATAATTTTTTGATGTTTTCTACATTTTCAAATATATTTATTTCAGTTACAACAAAGAATACAAAGTGTAAAGTGCTCTCTATATTATTTGATTACAAATATTTACACTGTAAAAAAGAAACAAAATAAATTGTATTTTACAATTGCCCTCGTATAAGTACTGTAGTGCAATCTCTTTTTTGTGAAAGTGCACTTATAAGTGTAGAATTTTTTTTTTTACATAACTGCACTGAAAAATAAAACAATATAAAACTTCAGAGCCACAAGTTCACTCAGTCCTACTTCTTGTTCGCCCAATTGCTCAGACAAAAAAGTTTGTTTTCATTTATGGAAGATAATGCAGCCTACCTCTTGTTTACAATGTCACCTGAAAGTGAGAGCAGGTATTTGCATGGCACTGTTGTAGCTAGCGTTGCAAGGTATTTACATGCCAGATATTCTAAACATTTATGTGCCCCTTCTTCTCGTTACTGCACATTATCCCAGGACTCAACTCAGCTACAGTGGTAATTATTCAGTACTCTCAAAACTGAATGAACGATTTTATCAGTTGCAGTGGCATTCTTTATGTCGAGTGTAGAAAACATACTGAGACCAACAGAACTTTTAAAAACAAAATGAACTTAAGTGTGACCAATCTACTCAGCAGGGTGGGCCCTGGACTGAGGACTTGCCTTTTAGTGAACTCGGTGCTTGTGATCTATGTTTCCTTTTGAAGAAAGAAGACAACAAACACTTGTTAATTATTGATTAACCCTGTGGATATGCCCCACCATCACAGCCTCTGCAAGTTTGATGTCATTATTTTTGTAGTTTCGGTAGGTTTGTTGGTTTTTCTACTCTTTCTGATATTTACTGTGTACATCTTGGTTTGTTTCTTTCAAATGGCTTTTACGTAATGGAACTAACAAGTTGTTCATTCTTTTTTGCATTATTTAAAAGACCTCAATACAATATAGAATAAAAATCTATTGCTTATAGCTAAAATGGCACCTTGTTAAATTATTTTATGCAGTAATGAATTAATCTTGTTCCTTCGCCTTCCTGTCTAGCTCCTTTAACATTGGCTTTATAAAAATGTCTACAGGTGAGGCTTTAGTATCCTTATCCAGAACTATAAAAACAAAGGGCTAGCTTTGACTGATGTGGCCCCTGGTCTTGTGTCAACATTTATTCCCCTCTGAGAAGACTACTTCTACGTATAAGGAAATGTTCTGAGTTTCATGTGCCCTGGCCCAAACTTTCAAACTTGGATGCCTAAATAACAGTCAGCTCTCAAGTAAGAGGTCTGGCTCTTTGGTGCTGAGCACCTTCAACTCTCACTGACTTCAGCAGAGTTACATCCAATTAACAACATGGATGAATTTGGCCTCTTATACAATCTTATGATGTTTTTTTTTTTTTTGTTTAAACTGCATCCCACATTCAAGTTCAGTCTGGCGTTAATTGACTACTGCCTTGCTATTGGTGTGGTCACTTGTACTGGCATAAAGTGGGTGTAAAATGCTACTGATCTGGTAATATTTTACACTTATGTAATTTAAGTGTAAATAAATCTCCTCTGCTTTGCAGATTGTACAGGCAGGTCCTCTGGGCCAGATCTTGGCTCCCAGCACAAAGCCTGTGGATCTGGCCCCCAAATTCCCACCTCCCTCCACATGAAAGAATCCGTGGGTTACAATAGCCACCATAATAGTGTTGTATTGTAAAGGAGTGAGAGTGTGTGTGTGTGTGTGTGTCTGTGTGTATATAAAGGTGACTTTAATGCCTCAGTGGTCCCACCCCTCCAGAACTGTGAGCACAACTGGGATGCTTTCCAGGATCTAGGCATCTGTGCATATCTTGGCCACAAGTTGCCTGGTTTTGATTTTGTAGCAGCTTATCAGTGAACATGGTTAAGCGAGTTCCTGCTACAGACTGATATAGGGCTAATCATGCCTTTATATGCAGACTATCCTAACTATCCTAATCTTGGCTTCCTGCATCTAACACCAAATTTTAAAGCATGTAATTTTAATAAGTGAACGTTTCTGGTGTTTTACTCTCATTCTACCACTGAAAACACTATGGCTACATGTTAAAAGGAAAGTTATCCTACAATCCATCAATTGTGCAAAAAGAAGAACTTGCTTCCATACTTCTGAGCTTTCATATTAACTCCAAGCTGACCTCTCATTGACAGTGATTGTTCTAGCTGATTAGGAGATAGAAGTAGAGTCTGAGTACTGTGATGTCTGGCTCATACATAAGGTAGCATTTCTATGAAGTGATAAAACATCTTTGCCTTTTCTCCCATTAACAGGAACAATTATATAACAGGAATCTTATATTAGAAATAAACTTCTCTTACGTTCTCTTATTAATGTTTAATTAAAAGTAATAAACACCTTCCTTACAGTACAACCAAGGATAAATATACTTCAGTTTATAATTATCAATAGATTCTGCGTAAGTCTTTACAACTTGTGTCCCAGATACAACTTAAATTCTAAAAAGCAAGATGTATTTAATAGTACAATATATATAATTCACTTTTAATTATTAGCTTTAAAGATGAAATTGGAGCTAATGTACCTAATTCAGATGCAAATTCTGGGTCAAGGTGAACCTGAAGTAAAACCCTGGATTCTCAACTATCTTGAGCTTTGAGGAAGCTTGGATGTGGAGGCCAATTGTGCAGATGACCTCCCATTAGAGTCATGGTTTGGTTTGATACATAAGAAATGCTAGGTAACTACATCACTAGATAAGCTCAAATGTATACTTTGTATATCAGATATTAACTTCTTACCTAGCTGGTCACTCTATGCTCCTGTCTACGCTCAAACTCACTATATATTTGAAAACATTTTTATGCATTTTAAATATATGCACATTAGATTTTATGAAATATACCATAGGACATGTACACAGAAAATATATTATTTTCCAAATGGAAGTAGGTATTTGTGTTGTAGAAAATCCATTTCACTTACATTATTCTTCTATCAGACCAACTGTGAAGCCTTCAAAGGTAATAAGCAGAGCTGGTAGAACTCGTTGAGAAACTTGCTGCAAGAGCAAGCTAAATTTAAAACCAAACAGAAGACTTTGCCACGCTCAAAAGTATAATTAAAATCAACAGAGTAAAACCCATGAGAAGTGGAGCCACCTCAATGGCAAACAAAAGATTGTGAATTACATAAAGGACCAGACTTTCAGAATGTCAACTCCATGTGCAAAAGGGTGTGCAGTTACCCCAAGTGCATGTTAACTTTGGTATTGGCATGTGCAACATTTCAAATTGGATGTCTAACAGTATCTTTTTGCATGCAAATACTTTATCTGCATGTGATCAGAATGAGGCCCAGAAAAAAGCTGTATTGCTGAAAGAAATAATGGATTGGTGCTTTGTCTGTAGAATGTCAACAAATAAATAAGAACAACATTGATCCACTTTCGAAGGTTTAGGAAACAAATCTAAGGGGAAGTGCAATTACTGCATATTTGTAGTCAGAGAAGATAGACATGGAAGTATTTTAGAAGTACTAATTTGCTTTTTTTAAAAGTGTGTGTGTATTTAACTTTGGGTTGAATAGTTTTCTTTTTAAAAAAAGATAATGGAAGCATGATGGAGAGGACAGGTGGTTTTTGTTTATCCTTTTGAGAGTCACTGAAACCTGTCTGATCCTAGTGAACTTTGGATGGGCAAATTTAATATTTTGACTGATTCTTTTGTATACTCAGTATATATTTGGCCTGGTTGTAGATTGAAGACCATTCTTCATTTGCTTGCAAGAAATATATTCTGTTAGTGGCTCAAGAGCTTTTCACAGAGAGCACTGTAATCATTAATGAAATTTGTCTTCAAGGTCAGATATGACCTTTATGTTCCAATATGGTGTTCATACTATTGCAGCTATCAGAACTCATTTCATTAGTCTTAAATTTGTTGTAGAATGTGAAGTACTGATTTTAAGTTGCAGCAAGAAATAGTTCCCCCCCCCACCACTGACTAGAAAATTTAATTTAAAAGGTAAACATGATGCTAAGCCCCAAATCACCACCTTTCTCTGGTACATCTGCTAAAATATTGTTCAGATATGATTCAGCATTCTTATTTTGCTCTCAGTATGAAATTCTCAAGCTTCATTTGTGAGTCAAGAAAATGTCTTCATACTCAATAAAGAATTCTGCCTTGTGGTAAAGCCACCTGTCATAGAATGTATAGATTATGGTCTTCTGATTATTTGATTTCCTCAGACATATCCTTCAATGGTTAGACCTTCTCTGTCAGAGCATAGTACTTACACAAATAATTGAAAAAGATAGCAAGTGTCACAGTTGTGATGGGACACAAATGTTATGCAAATAGCACCATTTTACTCTATCACCACATTTCATATGGTGAGCACAATGCCACTCTTATTATAGGTGTCTTTTTTAATAAGAGTGTGGCTTACAGCAAGAGCCGTAATTCTGCTTTCTAGTCCAATCACCTGACATGACCCAAGGGTTCAGAAGGTTAATATCCCTGTCATGTAACAGGGATCATTGCTCACTGCAACTAAAATATTAGAGTGGGTAGGGTATTTTTCAGCAAACTGTTTTCCCATTAAAAAAATGTCAATTTTGTCAAAATTAAAACTATTTGTAAAAAGGGTCAGTTATGATGAATTTATTGACAACATTGGAAAATTTCTAAATTCTGAACATCCCATTTTGACATTTTTAAATGAAAAATTCCCTTTTCCCAGCTCACAAATATTTTGTTTTGAAATTTGAGCTATATTACAGTATTTTTTTAAATAGCCAAAATTGAAGTGAAATGTTTCAACTGACCTAAAAAAAAAATCATTTTGTTGGTTCATGGAAATATTTGAGATTGACTTTTGCTCCTGATTTGAGATGGGGAATATTTTTGAGATCTTCACTATTTTTCTGGAATGGGAAAATTGTTTCTCATCCAGCTCTATAAAATACAATATCTGAAAATAACAGCCACAAACTAATACAGTAAGTTAGTAAAACACAAATGAAGATTCTGAGGATGGATGTCAGGGTAGATGTGTCACAGTCGAGACTTGGACAGCCAGATCTAGTGATCAGAGTAGGAGTCGGCAGTCTGGCCGAGTGAGGTACCAGGAGGTCAGAGTGGCATTGAATTGGCATTCAACCTGACTGTGAAGTCAAGGACAAACCAGCGTCCGAAGATGGAGTCTAGGATCTTTTAATTAGTGGGGTCTGGAGCAGCAATAGGCAGGCAGTCTGTGTTGTTGTTCAGACAGCTTCTCTTCATGGCTTCCTGGTTTAAGTACTAGTATGGACCAATCAGTGGGCTGTGAAGGGCTGCCCCTCGGGTCCTGCTGTATGATACTTCTTGTTGAGCCCAGCCTCACAGGGTCCTCCATTGACAGTCTAGCCTAAGCCTTCCATGTTGATGCAGAGGCATCAGAGGCCTATAACCTCCCAGGCTCCAGCTCTGCGGGTTCTAACAAGATGACCCAAACTCTTGACAGAAGAAATCTGTCTTACTGGCCAACTACAAGTAACCGTGTCTGAATCTCATCACTTTCCGGATGATAGGACTGTCACATATTCTCAACAGTATTTTGTTCAGTTATTATGGTGGACCTGTCACCGTGAATCTCTGTCTTCAGCTCCTGCATCTTTTTCATTCAGTGACTGGTGTGCTACTTACGTCAGCACAGAAGCACTGTTGGAAGTATTCTGGATGTCCTCAAAGAAAGCCAGTGCCCTCTTTGGTCTGGTTTGCATATCTCTATGTCCCTCTTGTAAAGGACTGAATCTCAAGGGTGATTATTATAAGGGACCTTGCTTGAGGATGGTACAGCTGTGTTACCTTTACAGGTTTCCAGATAATTTGTGTTTGAAATCTAACATTCTCTTCCATTCACAATAGGGGTAACTGGCATTCTTGTCATAGACTTTATTCTCTTCTAACGTCCTGCCAAATAGTTCATTTGTAGCTATTTCAAGGTTGATTGTCTTTTGTATGAGAAGCTGATTAAATGTTGACATTTAGGTTTTTGTCTCTACGTCTGGGAACTGGTGAGCATAATAAAGCATCATGAGATGTAATGTGGTATTCTAGGAATGAAAATGATGGGTCCCTTGACCCTGCTTAGGGGATTTATAATCCAATACTTTGCCATTTGTAACTCTGCGAACTCACTTAAGTGTGCCTAATAAGGGCTTGATATGATGTACTTGAACTGATGTAACAAAATGAGTCACTTGTGAATTGTTGGCCATTATCTGTTAATAACTTGTCTTTAATATAGAAATACTGCAGGTGAAACTGTAGGAACCCGGTTCCTACTAAGTGGTAGAATATGTTATTGTCATCTGACTCCTTTCAGCTACAGTCCAAGATTTTGTACAAAGCAAATTGTGGGGGGCAGGGAAGGGAGAACGTAGGGGCCTAAAACCTAGTGTATATATATGTGAAAGCAGAAAAGGAACCTGCAGAAATAGAAAACATGGTAAGAGAAGACAAAGATTTGGCACTAACTGTTGGTTACTAAATATCCAGAATAGATGGTCTGTCTGCAGGTCCACAGGTATTGCTATCTGCCCAGTTTGCCATCCGTTGCCTAGTTTTATTGTGCTGTATCTCTGATTTTTTTGTCCTGTTTGTGAGGGGCAGTGGCAAAGAAGCCAGAGATCAGAGCTAAAAAGGGGAGTTTGAGAGGAAATCTGTTGGAGGAGAAGGGAGGCAAGCCCCAGTTCCTTAAGGGCAGTGAGTGAGTTCTTGAGTACATGTGCGTTCACTTGCTGGTTTGTTTTCAGTTTGCAGAGTTTGATGGGGTAGTGTGTTGTGAAAGAAGCAGAGCCTTTGATCATAGCTGAACCTTGAGTAGGGGACTGTGCTTCCCTAATCAGTAGGCCTAGAAAGGCAGCCAGTTGGCCAGCCAGCAGCACAGGTGCAAGCAAACAGAATTAAACACAGGGAAGTTTGTGGAAGGACATGTGTGATGTTTTATGGAGGTTTCTTGGGAATTTTTGTTTGTTTGTTTTTTCTTTCTTCACAGAAGCTTAGGATAGAGGACTATAACTCTTACAGAGGCAGCAGTGGTAGTGACCTGAGGAATGGAAGAGACAATGAAGATGCCTGGATGGAAGTTGTGGAACATACATTATCCTAGAAATGGTACCTCAAAAGTGCTTCATTTATATGAAGTACTGCCTGATAGATCTAACGGAAGAAAAGATCCGAGGTTTGGAGATGCAGCTAGAAATGATAGTTGAGTTTTTTAAAGGGGATTTGAGCAGATGATGGAGGGAAAGAGAGAGGAGACTGAAGGGAAATCTCATGACTTGAAGATGCATGCTGTTCCAGAGAACTCTGAGGGTAGGCTGCTGGATGAAAAAAATGGCCAGTGGAAGCATGTACTACAAGAAGAAGGTAGAGGAAAAGACTGGCTAGTGAAGAAGAAAGAGAGCAGAGGAGCAGGTTCTCTGGGTTGGAAAATGAAGTGACAGAACAGGCAATAGCAGAAGATGTGAGAACCAGGAAGAAGAAAATAGTGACTAGCCTTACAAGAAGAAGGGAAGATCAATGGAGATAGCCTGAGTTTGGAGTCCCAGGAAGATAGAGGACGACTTGCAGAAGATTGCAAATGAGAACACAAGACAATAAGACTTGCAACCAGAAAGAACAAAAGGGGGAAGGTAGAGAATTGCACCAACACCAGGAAAAAGTAGGTCTATGTGACTGGCGACTCTCTACTAAGAAACGACAGAGCTGATACAGAGAACAGTCTGTCTGGAGCTAAGATACAGCATGTGGACCTAAGGCTGAAGAAGATCTTAATGAGAGCAGGAAAGAATCCACTGATTGTCTTTCGTGTGGGAACAAACGATGCTGCTAAATTTTCACTGGGATGCATCATGGAAAACTATACTAGGCTGGGGAAGATGCTTAAAGAAATAGAGGCTCACTTTTCTTTTCAGTGGGATTCAACCTGTTCCTGGAGAAGGAGAGTGAAGGTGAGAGAAGAATGTGATGATCAACATATGGCTCAGGCAGTGGTGCTGTAAGAAGGGCTTTGGGATGTATGGCCACTGGGAGGCATTCATGGACAGAGGACTGTTCTCATGTGATGTACTTCACCTGAATAGGGAGGGAAATAGACTGATGTGTACAACTGATTTAAAGAGCTTTAAACTAAGAATTTGGGAGAGACTCTCGGGAGATGCTCATATAATCTCCATGTCTGATTTCAATATTGAGTGGGAGAAAAATCAAGTAAAGGGGGATTCAGCAGTGGAGAAAGGAACAACAAAGGGTAAGAAAATGGACACTAGAAAGAAAGATAGTGCCTGTGCCACTGACAGTAGCAGTCAGGTAAACGCTATTGGCAGTAAAATGATTGACTATATCTAATTGGATGAGGAATCTGGGTAAAGCCAAGCAGAAACTAAGATGTCTGTACACCAGTGCAAGGATCTTGGGTAACAAAATGGAGGAACTAGAACTACTGAGGCAGGAAGTGAAACCAGATATTACTGGACTAATGGAAACATGGTAGAATAGTAGCGATGATTGGAATAAAGATATTGGAGGGTATGTGCTGTTCAGGGAAGACAGAAATAAAGGTAAAATTGGTGGAGTAGTATTATATATTGATGATGATATAGCTGTAAAGAAAATAGAAAGGATGGAATGGATAAGATGGAATCTGTTTGGATCAAAGCATTTTGGGGAAGAAAGGTAACAGAAGTTCTACTGGGATAGTGCTAGAAGATGAAAGCTCTGAATTATCACAAATAATTTTATCCCAAGTCTGTCTGGGTATTGTACACATGCTCAGAGTCTAACTGTTCACCCTATCTGGGGTTTGAAATGAATTCCCCCTTACCCCCAGTCAGACTGGAAGACATCCTAGTGTGGGGGGTGCCTTCCCCTGCAGCATGGGTACAGGTCATTTACTGGTTTGAACTAGAGTAAATGATGGATTCTCTGTAACTTGAAGGCTTTAAATTATTATTTGAGCAACTCAGCCAGCAGTTATGGGCTTACCACAGGAGTGGGTGGGTGAGGTACTGTGGCCTGCAAAGTGCTGGAGATCAGACTGGGTGATCACAATGATCCCTTTTGGTATTAAAGACTGAGTGCTGGAAGTAATGGTCTTCAGAGAGAGTTCTCCAGCCAACTCCCAATACAATGGCTGGCAAGTGTGTCATAAACAGATAGCTAAGGGTTAATGTTTCTTTTGCCTGTAAAGGGTTAACAAAGGGAACCAAACACCTGACCAGAAGACCAATCAGGAAACCGGATTTTTCAAAGCTTAGGGAGGGAATGTTTGTGTGTGTGTCCCCTTGTGTGGGTCTTTTGTCTGTCTCTCGGCTATGAGAGGGATCTTTCTATCTTCAAGTTTCTAATCTTCAGTTTCCAAGTTGTGAGTACAAAGGTAGAAAAAACAATAGACTTTTATTGTTTTTTTTGTATTTACATGTGTGTAGTTGGCTGGAATGTTTTAAATTGGATATCTTTTTAAATAAGGCTGTTTATTCAT
>NC_133769.1:61798663-61844276 GCF_003597395.2 Chelonoidis abingdonii | reverse complement strand
TTTGGGAGACCAGAGGGAGCCAAGCCCGGGAATCCTTGGCTGGTGGCAGCGATATCAGATCCAAGCTGGTAATTAAGCTTGGAGGTTTCATACTAGGCACCCACATTTTGGACGCTAAGGTTCAGAATTGGGATTTATGCTTATGATAAAGTGCTACTGGGATTAAGAGGTATATGGGTGCCAAGTAACAAAGTTAACCCCGTATCCCTAAGTGTAGGGAATGGGCTGTAAGTAGCCATTGTTGCATAAATGAGAGATTCAGATGGTAGGAACAGATTCATCATTTTCCAGTGCTAATAAATCCCATTTTGGGATATAATCTCCTTTTGATATTGTGATTGCATATGACTGCCACATTTTTATTGCAAAGAGTTCAAGTGCATAGAGAAAATACACCCTTCAGCTCAGTTAATTACCCTCTTTTTCCACTGTTGACTTATGTTTCAATGGTGTCTGTCACATTTGCAACGCTACTGATTGTATTTATATATTGTCCAAACTTGTCTGATCCATTTACCACACTTTTCTATGGTAAGAAAAATGGTATCACTGATTAAGGAAATATCTTCTGTGTACAATATATGTATTTCTCATCCCTCCATTGCCTTGCCAAAGAACTAATTACTGTATATTGATGTGCACATGCCCAAGTTACAATATTCTCTTGGAACTGGAATGCACACCACAGCTTTTCTAACAGAGAAGAAAAATCGTTAATATTTCATTTAGTGTGTTCAGAGGAGCTTTGTTCAAAGTATACCTCATAGCAAGAAAAGTGTGCTCATCAGAAAAGGCAAGCATGCACGGTGGATGAAGCTTCCCCTTTGGGAGGTTAGCCCCTTACCCTGCATCTTCTGGCAGATGCTCCACCTCTTCCAGCTGAGGCCACACCCATGCTTACTGCTCTCAGCCTTCCCTCCCCCTTGCTCCGGAAGGGGTGGGGTGGGGGGCTGAGAGCTCAGTTGGCAGGGCCATCCAGAGTGGGGGGCAAATGGGGCAATTTACCCCAGACCCCGGGCCCCATAGAGGCCCTGGCCCGGAGGCGATCCAGGTCTTTGGCGGCATTTCGGCGGCAGGGGGCCCTTCAGTGCTGCCAAAGACATGGAGCAACTGAAGGGCCCCCCACTGCCAAAATGCCGCCAAAGACCTGGACTGCCGCGGGGTCAGTACAAGCGCAACAGCTCCCCCGCTTTGCTCCAGGCTCCCCTAAATCCTCTGGGTGGCGCTGTCAGTCAGGGCCTAGAGGGGGTGGGCTGAGAGCTCAGGCCCAGCCAGGATCAAGCTGTCAGCCGGGTCTGTGGCAGAGCTCTCTGCCCTGGCTGAAGCTCTCAGCCTGAAGCTCCTCTTTCATTCTGTCCCTTCCCCTGTGGCCCTGACCCGTTCTGCCGAGAGCCCTGTCCCCATTCCACCCCTTTCCCCACTGCCCTGCCCCCATGTTGCCCCCATTCTGCCTCTTCCCCCCACTTGCTGCTTTCCACATCCCTCCCACGCTGCAGCCCCGAGACTAAAAAAGCTCTTCCAACCCCAGGGCTGTGGCAGGGGGAGATTTTTCCAGGGCCCCCGAATCTGCCACTGCCCTGCCCCAGAAGTGCAAGGTTTGGGGAGACTTAGCCTTTCCCAGCCTCCATTACGTGCCATCCATGAAGGCAGGTGTGAATACCATCCCTTTAATCCTCAACTATTTTGTGGTTTGAGAATTCTTCCTAAACTGTTACAGATTTTTTAGTAAGTGTCAGATGCACAATTTTCTTGTTGTTCCTCTCTACAGTAATTTATACGCTTAATGGATATAGGGCTCTACTCAAAGATTTAAAACAATAAATTGATTGTCAGCTCATTAACATCATTCACATCCACTACTTCAGAAAAGTTATATTTTAACACTTCTGACTTTGAGGTTTTTAAATGTTATTTTTATTTAACCAGAGCATATAAAAGTGAGCTTGAAGTGGCTGAAACCATGTACAAAAACTCCAGTGAATAAAGGACCATAAATCAAACAGAAAATGAAATATATATACAATTTCAGTTGCAAGAAATGCAACAGCCCTTTCTGTGATATCCTAGCATTGCAGGAAAACATATTAAGCTGTGGAGTTTTTTTCTTCTCTCTCTCTCTCTGTATATATAGCTAAGATAATTTGTTTTCCTCACATGCAATTATCTGTCTTATTGAAGTGTATAAAATATACTATTTTTAATAGCATAAACAAATCTTGTCTTGTGGATTACTGCGTATAGTACTCCAGTGTAATTACTGCTTCATAAAGCTATGAAGATGAATATCACAAGTGTAAGCTCTTTGGTTCAGCCTGAAGAAGGAGATCAGTTCTTAATTTGAATTTTGGAAAAGAAATTCTATGAGTCATATAATGTACTAGCAAGCCAGTGACACAGAATTAGTTCCAAGTAATAGAGGATATTGTAGTAACGTGTACTGTATTAAGAGTAGCCTATTAAAACAGAGCTTACCATATTTTTATCTAAGTCCCATAAACAAATGGAGGTAGGCAATTCAACTTACTGGAAATTCAGCATGCTATATTTATGCTATTTCACTACATAAAAATATAGGCACTTTGTTACATGTAAGTACAGGCACCTACATTAATTGTTCATAATGAGAAGCAAAGTATTTCTTATAATTTTTTCATACTGTACTTAATGTAGCTATAAAGCCAGCAGACTCTGGTCATCAGTGGGCAAGATCAAACCTGGGAACTCTGGAGCTAAATGTATGAGCTAAAAACCATATGCCTTTTAGCTAAGATTGTAGCAGACTCCTTAATCTCTACAGGGCCGTCCTTAGGATTTATGCTGCCCTAGGCGGGATTATTAAACTGGTGCCCCTGTGCCTGTCTTTCTCTTAGCAACACAAACATAAGCTTACGGTATTGGAAAACTTGCCACAGGCACGTTACTAAAACCAGTTTAACTTAATTAAGCACACTGTAATGCTGATGGACTAGCACTAAAGAAGTAGCACTATAGACAAAATTCTGATTTGACAGAATGATGCAAATAATATAATTTTTTTAATTTGTCAACATTTTATTGGAAATTTATATGAAGAGATATTGAAACAAGGATTAGTTTTTAATTAAAAGCAATCTTTCTGGCTTTTTTGGCTGCAAAATCAGTAATAATGTCATCGTATGACAAAGACAAAGTGATGTCTTGTTCAATTGCAAGAATAGCAAGACCAGTCAAGTGTTCCTGACTCATTGTAGAGCGGAGATAGTTTTTAAATGAGCTTTAGTTTTGAGAAACTCCGTTCTCCTGATGCTACTGTTACAGGAATTGTCAGTAGAATACGAGTGGCAATGTACACATTAGGATATATGTCAACAAGTTTGCTGGTATGAATAAACTGTACAATGTCCATCATCGATTTTGCATGTGGCAACACAACTTGTAATTCTTTGTACAGTTCAAGTCCATTTAAATCAAAATCACCATGTCAGGAGGCTCTCTAGGTTCTTGCATTTCTTTGCCATTGTTGGCATTCAAGTTTTCCATTTAAATCAAATGATTTAAATCAAAATGGAACCCCAGTTCAGGAGGCTCTCTAGGTCAGGGGTCCCAACCCGCAGGGCCTGCATGGCCCCACAGGGGCCTCTCAGTGCACCCGCGTACTGGCCAGAGGAACGAGCATCTGCATCAAATGCCTCTGAAATTCAGGCATTTTAGGTTTGCCAACGCCTCTGGCTGACACCGAGGCCGAAAAGCAGCAGGTCATCCAGAGATGTGCCACCGAAATGCCGCCAAATTTCGGCAGCATTTCAGCAGATGCTTGTCCGCCACCAGAGGTCCTTCATCTGGCACCCGCCAGACGAAAAAGTTGGGGACCACTGCTCTAGGTTCTTGCACTTTGTCATTAGTTGCTCTTGTTTTCCTATTTCAGAATTTAGTCCTGCTCAGCCCGCTGCCAGCTGAGTGAATGGAACCCAGGCCGACAGCGGGTTGAGTGGCTCAGCCGGGTCTCAGCCACAGCCTGCTCAGCTCAGCCAGTGCCAGCCTGGGGTTCCTTGGGGGTCCCCAGGCCAGCAGTGGGTGCTGAGTGGGGCTGGCGGCCAGACCCCTGGGTGCAATGGGGCAGCAGCCGGAACCCCAGAGCAGTGGCGGACTGAGCCGCTCAGCCCGCCACGCTGAGCAATTTAAATGCATCAAAAATCAGCTTCATGCCACCTTTGGCACATGTGCCGTAGGTTGCCGACCCCTGCTCTATACACTAGTAAGGAGATGAGCATATTACAGTTGTTGGAGGGCTCTATT
The DNA here is from genome assembly GCF_003597395.2 of Chelonoidis abingdonii. Lineage (NCBI taxonomy): Eukaryota > Metazoa > Chordata > Testudines > Testudinidae > Chelonoidis > Chelonoidis abingdonii. Next base: position 61,840,001 of record NC_133769.1, on the reverse strand, counting down.
TAGCAGTAACAGGGCTATAGGAAAGTCAGTCAACATTTTTTGTTTCTCTGATGAAAACTGGCCCACTCCCTTCCCCATCCAAACTTGTCACAAATAATTGTCAACAACTTAATTTTCTGTTTTGGCTAAGATATTGATTTTTTTTTTAAAAAATATTGAAATTGAATTCAGGATTGTTAGCAAGCATTTTTGGCAAACAAATTTGTTAAATGACAATCTAAATGGCAACACAGTACTGCTTTCATGCTTGGCTCACCCCCCAGCCTGCTGGTCCAACAGCTGCAGTAGAGGAGGAGATAGGTGGAAAACTGCAGGACCCCAAAATCCACCTCTTGGGGTGCAGAGTGGCAACAGCAGCAGCAAACCCTCAGGTCCGATCACACGCCATGGGCACCACCGCCAGCCCAACGGACCATGGTGAAGTTAGTACAGCATCTGATCTCAGGGACGGGGCACCCATGGAGCCACAGCAGCTCACCTGCCCTGTGCAGCTCCCCCCGGATGAGATGGATCACTGCCAGCCCAGGAGAGAGATGCGCTTCCTAGCTAGGGTGACCAGATCCAGATGTCCTGATTTTATAGGGCCAGTCCTGATATTTGGGGCTTTGTCTCATATAGGTATCAATTACCCCCACCTAGGGTGACCAGACAGCAAGTGTGAAAAATCGGGATGGGGGTGGGGGAAATAGGAGCCTATATAAGAAAAAAACTCAAAAATCAGGACTATCCCTAAACAATCAGGACATCTGGTCACCCTACAGGTGAGTTCCTTCCTCCACCCATTCCCAGAGACCACAGCAGCAAATCCCCTCCCTCAGACTGTGCTACATTCAGCTCTCTCTAGGACCCAGCAGCCCTGCTCTTACATGCTCCACTGCTTCCTGTCTGCCTGGGCTCCCAGCAGAGCGGTGCCCCCAGACCTAGTGGTGCCCTAGGCTGCTGCCTATTCTGCCTATGGCTAAGGATGGCCCTGAATCACCAGGTGGTCTAGGTACCATTAGAGGGGGACAAAGTGCCACAACCAGCAGGCATAGTTTATATATTTCCCCTAGTTGAGGAAGTACATCCCAAACTTCAGAGACTTCCCAGTTCATAGCCTGGATGAACCCACACTTGTAACATTGACAGACCCCTGATCGACAGCAGGCAGGGCAGGATTGAACCTCTGGCACTGAATGCATGAGCCTCTACTGCATGAACTAAAAGCCAGGTGCCTCTTAGCCAAAGCTGTAGGAAACTCATTAATCTCTAGGTGGTCTGTGTGCCACGAGAGGGGGACAGAGCACCACACTCAGTGGGCATGGGTTAAATAGTCACAAGGGAATTCTAGTAGTGATGCTGCTGTTAACATTGTGATGGCCATTCCATTGTAAACCCCTCTATTCAGTCTCTCAGTAACTGAAATGTATGAGTATGGAATGCCTCAGTCAAAATAGATATTTTTGGAATGTTTGAACATTGTCTGCTCAGTTATTCTTTTTTATGTGATTGTAGAAAACACTTTAAATTTTTAAAAACCAGGGTTATTATTATTATTATTATTATTATTATTTATTCATGGGTTCATCTAATAGTTCAAAGTTGGCATTCCTTGTCTTCCTTAGGGAGTGGAGTGCCCTGGAGCATTGAATATAAACATTTCTGCAAACAGCAGTTAAATTGTTAAGAGAAAATAACAAATAGGTCCGTCTTTTGTACAAAACTCTAATCTGAGTGCAGACGATGCTCAGCAACACCATAGTATGGATGAGTGCATTGAGGAATATATATTTTGTTGAACATTTGGTTTCAACCAATATTCACCTAGTTCCATAGTCTTTTGTATATTTCTGAACCTATTCTGCTGAAAGGAACAGAGATGAATTAGGAGCACTGCCTAGTGTTCTTCTAGCTCAATCTGTCCTAGCCCTAAAAGGCATGTTGGGAGGAGAGAAGGAGAGAGGTGAGAAGTTGCAGGCTGCTATTCAGTTTGGAGGATAGTTCAATCTGGGGGTTCCATATATCATTCAACATTAGGACTCTGAAATCCAGCTACAAATTTGTGTAGCAGAGAAGGCTCACTGCTGCAGTCCCTCCCTCATGGCTGGATGAGGCGTAGCCACTCTCTCTTGTCTGTTATCCCCTGCTTGATGATCTATCTAGTCCCATGGTGACCCATCTCTTTTTGTGACTCAGCATTCAGGTCAAGCTGTAGCTCCACTGCTTCCAGGATAAGAGTGTCCTGCATATTAAAAGTTCAATATTCTTACAACAAACCTTTGGACCTGACTTGGAGCCCTATGGTCTTTGCACCCTCTTGGCTCAAGGGTTTTGAATGATTTTATCCCTTTATGTCAGGGGAGGCTTCACACCATCTTCTTCAGTGACTGGTAGGGGAAGCCGAGCCTTCTCACTCCCCTTGGTTCCAGTCCAAGGTCCCTGTAGTGAGTAAGCAAGGTCTGTATATCCAAGCAGCCCCACTACTTCCTAGGGCATCTTCCTATCATGCTTTTTTCTCAGACCTTCTCCCAGACCCTCACTAGGTTCAACTTTATCTCGAGGCCAGGACTCACAGGGATCCCCAATAAATCCCAAACCAAAACCACAGACTTAAAGCCACTTCTGTCCTCCTGAGGCTTGACCTTTCATTATGTTCTACTCCTCAGTTGAACACCTCCCAGAGCTGGATTCCCTGGAAGTCCATATCCTGCCCTATTATTAGGGCTTACCACCAATTCCATCCCGGTGGCTGCTCTGAGTCTCTGCCTCTTGCCAGACTTTTCTATTCCTGAAAGGGTCCCAAGGTATCTTCTCCTGCTGGGCTTCCTCCTTGATCCTACCAATCTCTCTACTCTCTAATCCTAAAGAGTGACAGCAGATTTCCTTCCTCTCCTCTTTCCAACTTCTCTGTCGTTTTATGGTACAGCACCCTGAGGATGTGAGGCTATGACCAACTCCCTACTGCAGTTCTTGCACAAACAATATCTATATACCCCCCACTCCCCAGTTCTGTATCCTTAAAAAAAGCAAAGCAGTGTTATTTTTAATGCTACCCCACTTCCCCGGTACTCTCAACAATCTTTTCAGACTACATCTATCCTTTCATCTTGAGACATCTCAGTTCTTCATAAAGAATCTTTTTCTGTATAATTATCCCTGCGCTGCCACTGCAGATACTTAACTGGCTCTTTAACTTTGCATGTGTCAGACAACTCTTATCTGTGCTTGTTTAGTAAATATAAATTAACATTCAGGTCAGGGTGACCTGTTAGCACTCTAAATATAGTTGCTTCACTTTTTCTATCATAGTTTTAAGTATACCATTATCGTCAAGTATAGGACACATTTCATAGAACCTTCATCCTTTTTCAGTTTGGTCCATAGTTCTTGCCATTCCTTAAGTTCTCTCTTAACCAAACTGTTGAAGTCCTGTTTGCTCAGAAAGATCTTTGACAGCCTTTACATTTTTAAGGCATTTTCTCCTGCTTTGTCTGCCGTTCCATTGCCTGGTATTCCTACATGCGCTGGAATGCATACTATTATTTTATGTACACCTAATTATGCTAGCCCTGTAATTAAGAACAATATTTAATTGATTAAGTCATTCCTGCTTTCTGATGCTCCCTTTCTAATTGCCATTATACCCAATAAAGAGTCAGATAGGATAACATCTATAGCTAGGCATACATCTCTTTTCCAGATCTGTGCCAACAGGACGCCCATCAATTTGGCCATCATAATGGCTACAAAATTGGATAGTCTCATAGATCTCTTAATTCCAAATTCAGGGCTACAAAAGGTGATTCCCATTCTAGCCATGTTGCCATCTCTAGAACCATCAGTATAGATATATGTATGCTTGCCCCATTTGCCATGTATAAACTCAGAAATCTTATCCATCATATTTGACAGTATTGCTCTTCCCTTTGTTTTATCATATAAGTACAAATCTATAACTAGAGAAACAACTGTCCAGATATAGTTTGATTTCCTCTGACTAAAGATTTTAAGTTCTTTCAATTCTTCCGACCTTGTTGGCATATGGGAGTTTGTGGTACCCATAATTCTCAGGAGTTCTCATATATTCATTTAGCACTCTTCTCATTATTTCCATTAACTTTATCCCAAAAGGTTACATGTAACAATTTCATCCTTAAATGTATAGGCATTTCTCTGGTTGCCACTGCAACTCACACAACAGTCCCATAATACTCACATCACATGTGATTTGTGGAGCTTGGGTTTGGATCAGCTCTAATTTTTAAGTGTTGATTTAGAAGCTGAATTAAAGGATTAGCACCCATAATTTTACTAGTACCCACAGCATCATCAGTGTGTTCTTATCTGCACCCCCGTTGTTCCCAGCAATTCTTTAAAGTAGTTTCATCCTATCTTTACACTTAGTCTTGATATTATCCATATGACTCTTCCAAATTTGCTTGCTATTGAACATAACTCCTAGGAATATAAAATTTTTGAACTACATGTATTTTTTTCTGCATAAAGATATTACTTTTTGTAAAGATCATTCCCTTTGTTTCAGCAAGTGAGAACTTAACTCCACAAGTATCGCCCCATTCTGAATTCTCCCTGAGCACCCACTAGGTTCTCTCCACAACTACCATAAGACGTTTATGTTTGCCCCTTATAGCGCATGGTTGAACACAAATAGGGTAATATCTACTGCTGACTGTATACTCTCCGGGAGATCTTTAATCATAATGTTAAACAAAGGTAGAGCTAATAGCACTCCCTTCTGGATTGCCATTAGTAAGTGTATTAATATTTGACAAAGTCACTATCACCCTGACTTGTATCATTCTGTCATTTAAGAAGTCTCTTATCCACCCAAACATTCTTCCTCTTATTCCAGTTGCAGCTAGTTTATACAGCAAACTTTCCCTCCACAGTATGTCGGATGCTTTTTCAATGTTCAAAAATGCAGCTATCATACTTTGTTCCTCGTGCTTTTTTGTATTTGCTTCTAATCTTACAATATGATCAACTGTTCATTTCCCTTTCCTGAAACCACTTTATACACAAATTATACTTTCATTTTTCTGAGTATGTGACTAATCGCTCATCATTCTTTCCATAATTTTGCCCCTACCTGTGTGAGGGCAATAGCTCTATACACATCAGGTCTTGTGCAGGTTTTCCTATTGGTATAACCACCACTTGCTTCCATTCTGTCAGTAGTATTCCTTTAAAACTTAAACCAATTTCTGGTAGGTGCTTTATCATTGCATTATATGTGTTATCTTTACCTGGGGCTGAGTTCTTACGTCTGTCTATAGCTCTTTTGAGTTCCTGTATGCTGACATTTTCATTCAGTAAGTCATCTTTATATTCTACCCAGCCATTTAAGAGCTCACAAATTTATTCAGAAAACATTTTTTTTTGTTCATGAAACTCAGTGTACTTTGATTTTTATCATTAGTAACTTTTAGAACTCGTTTGCTGAAATTCGACATTTCCTAAATTAGAACTTTCAACTTTATCATTTACTGTAAGACCAGGTATACATTTGATTTTACTCCATATCCCAGTCATTCTTTTAACTTGTTTATAGGAAACCTTGGAATCTTTGTTTATTTTCCTACAATATTTTCTCCAACTCTTTCTTTGTCTTTTTAATAAGTCGTTGTGCCACTACTTTACATTTTTTACACTTCATTAAGTCCTTGCTATTCATTGTACTTTTGCTTGTTTGTATGCCTTATTTCCTTCTTTAATTGCTGCCTTACAAGCCTTATTCCACCAGGGAACTGGATTTCTGAGTTTGTAGCAGTTCTATATCTTGCATATAGCTACATTTGCTACTGCTACAACTCCCCTTATTATATTATCATGACATTCCTCTAAATGATCACTTATACAATTGGTACTTAGATATGCTCCACATTTACTCTTGAACAGTCCCCAATTTGCTTTTCTAAGGCTCTAGGTGCAGATTCCTTCAGTGTTTTCAGTATTACCTTGACCTTGATATGTAATTAGCATAGAGAAATGATCACTTCCCATTCCATCTTCTTTATAGATTTCCCAGCTGTATTTACTTGCTATAATGCTTGTTACAATTCTCAGATCTAAACATGAAAATGTTCCATCCACCACATAGGTGCTTCAATAATATTTATTAATACCAGTGAATGAAATATTCCATGAACTCTTCCATGAATTAGCCATTATAATCCGTTTTCCCGCTTCCCCCATAATTCATTATGGCTGTTAATATCACCACAAATAATGTATGAGTCTTTGACACCCTGAACTAACTCATCCAGTTCTAGATTGTCTAGTTTTTTTAATATGGATTGTAAAGATTATAGAGTCCTACAAAGTTGTTATTATTTTACATAAGAATCTCACCAGTGTTATACTCAAAACTTAAGTTCTGAGCATCTATTTCAATTTAAGTCCTTCCTTTATAAATATGCAGACCCATCCTCCTCTCCTTTTTCTGTCACATCTGATTGCATCATATCCTGGGAGTCTAAATATAAGCTTTCTTATCAACCAGGTTTCTTGTACACATATCACATCAAGTTTGTTTTCTATTTCAAGAGTTTTCTTTAATTCCTTGCCTTGTGTAACTAAATTATGTGCATTCCAGTGAAAAATCATTAGAACCATGTTGTTTAAACTACATTCTTATCTTCATTTTAAATTGCATGGATGCGGTATATTGAGAGATTACCTATGTGTAAAAACTTCTCTGCTGCTTTGATGTAATTTTTATTATTTCAGTCTTCTTTCCTGTCTTTAAAATGCAATTAATCACTTCTATCATAAATGCTATAAATTTATCTTTGTCTACAAGCAGTACATCTTCATCTGTTCACCTTATGTTATCTTTCCTGCTCTGAACTGTGTGTTGTTGTACTAGTAGCTCTTTTCCCTCACTGCCTTTTTCCTCCTTCTCCACCTTCTGCTCTGAATATCTTTTGGTAGATTCTGCATAGGATATTTTATGGATAATTTTTAATTTTCTGTGTCTCTCTAGCTTATTCTGCCACCATGCACCCTTTATATGCCGTACTGTGCTTATTCTCACAATTGCTGCATTTTAGTTTTTTTTCCTTCCATACAGTTTCTCAGCCTGTTTCTTCCATTTACATAAATCTCTACCTGGCATTCTTCTAGCTCTTCATATATCTCCAATACTTCGCCAAATCTCTTCCACTGTTTTCAAGGGATTAAAATCTCCTATATCATATATTCAGCTAGTGGTTTGATAATTATAAGATGTCAAATCTTCTTACTCTTTTTTTCATCCCTGTCTGCTCCCTTTTCTTCAGATACAAATATTTCTATTATTTTTCTTCTTCCTAATCTGAAGCCATTCTTCATCTCTTGCTTCTTTTACCTCATTTTCCAACATAACTTGCAACCTCTCCCTCTCAGCCTGTGTTTCTAACTCTGGTCAGCCAGCTAGCTGCCAGCCCAAGCCACCCATGAGTTCCAAGTCCCTCTAGTGACCAGCCAGCCCCCTACAAACCTCTTCACAGTCTCAAGCCAGATGACCAGCCCACTTGTATTCAAGATGTTCTGCCTTTATTATCAACCACCCAACTCCTTCCCCAGCTGGGACTCATCTTTAATCAATTAATCCAGTGTGGGTGAACTATGTGGGTGATGCCTTTTAAGGTGCCAAATTGTTGTACGTAGTTCCATTACAGGGATAATGGACCTTTATTATCTGAACTGTCCAGGAGAGGACTGCACATTCGGGGGGAAATCCAGGACTGGGAGAGTACTGGGGTCACCCTGCATGTTGTTACCAAGGCTGGTGGAAGCCAGAGTGTAAGTGGCATGTGCTGACTGGCTGCTGGAATCAGACTTGCTGGGCCCAGAACTGTGGCTATACTCGTGGTGTGACCTGCATGTTGTTTGGGGGGTGGGGAGGGAGAGGTTGGGAGACATAATAGGGAAGCACAGTGAGGCTCCCAACACTTCAGGGCTGGGGTGACACAGCTTCTCACTGGTCTGGATTGCACCCCAAAATGTCACTGTGGGTACATACTCGAGTGGTTTCTAAGTCACTGCCCTTGCCACGGTGGCCACACTGCTATTTTTAGTGCACTAGCTCAAGCACAGCTAGCCAGTGTCTATCTCGCCCAGCTGGGAATTATACCTCCCAGCTGCTGTGTAGACAGTACACGTCATAGCTGGGTTGCCTTGTTTTTATTTTAGTCCTGGTGAGCTTTGGAGTAGTGATTTCAACTGCTAATTCTTTGGCAAACAGCATGTTAGCTGAAATGTGAGGTACCTGAGGAAACACCTACCTCAGTCTTTTGGTGGTGCACTAAGATGTTTGGACTGAGTTATTGGGGCAAACCAAATCATATGCAAGGTAGCACATAAAAGTGATGTGGGAGAAGGTACTTCTGTCCATGTGGGTCCCAAAACTCCTTGGGATTGTGGGCTATGATGTCCTTGCTTGAAGCAGGAGGCAGTTGATAGAGCCTGCTGATTAGAGGATCCCCTGCTCCTCTTTGATACCTAAATACCATAGTGGTGATAGGAGCCTTAAAAATGTACACTAGACAGAGCTGGCCTCTAGTCACAATTTGGAACCAGAGCCTAGGAGAGAGTTCAGGTCAGCAGGTATCCAGTGGAGTTTCAAACAGCTCTCCCGTTTAATTGATTGCTGAATCTTCTGCTCAGTGGGAGACTAAGACAGGGATGAACTTGTAACAGTGACTATGATTGAAGAGGAAGTGGAGTTAGTGAGGGACACCACATCAGTGGGCATATCTGAGCTGGAATAGAGATTTATTAAAAGTTTTTGCTACACTCAGACTCCGTGCTTGCGAGTGGGGAAGTATTGCCTCATAGAAGTGCCCAGGGTGTGATGTGTAATTGTCCCAGGTCACTGGGTGAGGGCTCAAGCCAATTTTGTGTTGAATTGTTGAAAAGGAACCCCTAGATACTGAATCCAGCCCTTGTTGCCACTGGCTCCACCTGGCAGAAGCGTTACATAAACAACCTTCCCCATTATGATCTTGCCCCAGAGATCTTCTAGTGCCCCTCATTTTTTTTCATTCTTGCCCCACCCAGAGATCTTCCAGTTCCTATAGATCTTCTCTTCCCTTCGTCACTTCCAGGGCTAATGCTAATCATTAGCCATGCAAGTGGCTGTTAGTAGTCTCATTTTTTTGAGGGATCTTCCTTTCCATTGAAGCGTTGCAGTTTGTGGCTTCCTTGTGACCATTTGGATATGTTTGATGGCCTGGGAGAAATGGCAATGCTAGTCTTAGCAGAGAGACCAGCTGTAAGACTGAATGGGTTTAAGGACTGAACTCGAGGGGATTCCAAGGCTTTTATTCCAGCACCTTTCACAAACGCTAAAATTACAGCCATAGAACATATGGCAGTAGATAAACAATATAAAAGTGTTTCTAGGATTGCCACTTCCTGCTGCATATTGCAAATATATTTTAATGTCACATTCTGTAGACTGAACCACTCAACTCGTACACTGGAAGAGTTACATATTAGACCTAACTGAATCTGCTCTACAGCGTACCACTCTTTGAGCAATATGTTGAAAAATGGCTAGTCAGCATAAAGAAAGTTGTCTGGAAAGTTTGACCATTCATTCAGGAAACATACAATTCAGTAGCACAATGCGCAATTCATTTCTTTATTTAAAAAAAAAGAGGTGGAAAAACAAATACTGCAAACAAAGAAAAAGATGATTTTCCTTTGCCTCTGAGACTTAAGTAATTATTCTTATAGTGTACATTTAAAATTTTAAAATAACAGAAGAATTTTAAGTCTGCTTGCAATTAAGATATGGCTGTTAGTTGAAAAACGTAGCATATTTGCATAGAAATAACTAAGGCAAACTGAAATCTTAACTTTAAACCACTGTAATCATTTTCCTGGATATACTGGTAATTACTTCGTATGTGTCAGCTAGAAGTGCTTTCTTGGAGCAACTGAATATATTCACACCAACTGAAGTCTTTCCTGGTGCAGAGAAATGAGATGCATGTGATATCTCTGGGAGTGGGCAAATCACGTTTTTCATCACTGCCTAATAATTAATAGAAATTCATTACTCCACGTTTGCTTGAGCCCTGACAATATAAGCTTGCAATTACTTAAAACTCTGGGCAAGGTAAATATTGGATGTTATGTTGGTGAATCGTTTTTTGGTGATATAAGGAGTCTGCTGATCATGTCTGTCTTTAGCCTTTAATAAGATTGTAAGTATTAACAACAAAGACAAGGTTGAATCTACTTCCTCTGCTGTTGTTGCTTCACACTACCAGCAGACAGCATTTGTCAGAAAAGGGCAACTAAAATGATTAGGAGTTTGGAGAGGGTCCCATATGAGGAAAGATTAAAGAGGTTAGGGCTCTTCAGCTTGGAAAAGACGACACTAAGGGGGGATATGATAGAGCTATATAAAATCATGAGTGATGTGGAGAAAGTGGATAAGGAAAGAGTTTGTATTAGTCCAATAATACAAGATAGGGTCACAATGAAATTAATAGGCAGAGGTTTTAAAACAAAAAAGGAAGTTTCTTCACGCAACGCCAGTAATTGTGGATCTTACTGAGGAGGTTGGTGAGGTGTATATAACAGTGTTTAAAGAAAACTGAGATAAATTTCATGGGTAGGTTAATCCAAATGGCTATTAGCCAGGATGGTGTCCCTAGCCTCTGTTTGTCAGAGGATGGAGATGGATGGCAGGAGAGTGATCACTTGATCATTGCCTGTTAGGGTCACTCCTTCTGGGGCACCTGGCATTGGCCACTGTCGGTAGACAGATACTGGGCTAGATGGACCTTTGGTCTGACCAGGTACGGCCATTCTTATGTTCTTATGTTCTAGCATGGAGATAGAGCCTATGAAATACCTAACTAATGACCCCCCTGGAGACTGGAGTTCAGTTTGGGTTAAAAAGCAGGAAAATGCTTAGCAAATTAAATTGTAAAAAATAGTTTAAGAAGACATCACTAAAATATCTTTGGAAGGTGATAATAATAGGATTTTTTATGCAAAATCTTAAAAAAAAACAAAAAAACCCAAACCCTGATCTAAATCTTTCATGCATTTGCATTCTGAATATCTGAAACAAATTGAATGTATTAAGACTTCTTTGGAGCCTTGCTTTATATTTGTTGAAATTGCAAAGTTGTTCTTCTTAAACCATACCAAAATTATACGCAACTGAGTGGGAGTGTGCTACTTCTAATAGCTTCTTCCTGACTTATATTGACATTTTGGGGTCATGGTGTAGTAATTTTCTAGCATAGCCCATTGTAGTTAGTTAAGATAGTTACCTTACATTAAAAATATAGTTTAAAGAGCAGACCTCAGCAGGAGATGGAGGAGTTCAGTGCTTTATACTAACAAATACAATATGAAATATTCTGGAGTACTCTGAGGGAAATTTCAGAAGGCATTTTGTGCAGGACTTTAGATAGATGGGATTTATAGAATGAAAAATACTCATGAAGCCACATCAGTCTTTCAAACTCTGCCATGACACGCTACATGCAGACCTGGCAGCATATTTCAACTCCTTGTTGTTGACTTTATCCTACAAGCTGCTAAGCATCTCCTGTGACTTCTTTAGAAATGGTTCCAGTCAAGTAGAGGGGAGTGGGAAATGGTTTTCCTGTTGTGTGAACATTTCTGAGAGTTTGGAAATTCTTCTCCTTCAGCAGCAGGATGAAACTGAGACCTTCCAAAGTTTTCTGATGAAAAAACCATAAGAGTGCACCAAATCCCATAATAGCAAGGTGGCTAGGGTACTCACCTGGGATGTGGCTATTCTAGGTTTTTGCCAGGGACTTGAACCTCACTTTTCCATCTCCACTTGGGTACCCTAACCACTGTGCTAGCTTCATTCTATCTTACTGTCTCTAGCCCACTGAATATTAATTATGAATAGAAAGTGGAACAGCTCCAAGAAGAGAGTTTGAGAAAGACTTCAAAGCCCTGGGAGAGCTAATAGCCAAATCAGGCAGAAAAGGGACTTGAATATAGGTTTCTCACATCTCAGGTGAGTGCCCCAACTACCTGTCTATTCTGGGATTCGGAAGCATCTCTCTTAAGGTTTTGTTATCAGAAATTCCAGCTTGAATGGAGTAACCTTTCTCAATGAAAGTTTCATTGAATCTAACGTGCTCCTTCAAACAATTTCAGTAGTGACAAATTGTCATTTTCCAACAAAAGAACCACTTTGTTGAAAAAATTCCCAGCTAGCTCTACAGCGAAAAACCTCACAAGAGGTGCTTGGTACAGTTGTGAGATTACCACAAAAGATTAGGAGGAGGTAGAAGCATGTGTGGTGGGAAAATGTCTTCAAAAGATAGAATAGCTTGCAGTGCTCGGAGACTCCTTGGAAAGAGCCATTAAAGGTTTGACCACAAGACTAAGCGATGTGTGTGATCAGTCTGAAATTTAGAGTGAAGTATAGACACAGAGTCATTGTTTTCACTAGTTGGAATTAAGTTACAAAACAAAGCTTCAAGATTGTATTTTGCTGGAGCAGTGGAATTTTTGGAGAATCGTGTTTGCTTCCCAATATGTGATTCCCTGGCATCAGTAAAGACTTTGTTGTCATTTACAGGACATCTTCTGCCCAAATTATTTGGCTTGCCTGTAAAAGTTGATTCAATGTGATAGGAGAAAAGTTACTTGATCTGACAGCGAACTTTGACAGCAGAATTGAAATCAAGGTATGCCATGCAGGGCAGGAAGAGATATTTAGGGTCACATGTTCCAAATTACATATGTGTGGAAATTCCAATGAGCATGCACATCTTTGGGTGCAGGGTAAGAATAAGAATGGACAGGATTTTCATTGGAAGGCAGAGTTTACACAAAGCCCTTGCTTGCCAAAGGATGGCCACATGCAAACAGACAGAGAAAGTGGACAAAGCCTCAGGGACAAGGACCCATTGTCTATTTTCATAATCATACTCAATTAATTTAGGCCTCCTTAAGCATCTGCAAGCCTGGGTTGCTTTTGTCAGGTATATGTGGTTCAGCTGGATAGGTTTACAATTAGCTTACCATTGCCTGCTGAGTTAGCCATCCCAGGTCAAAAGATGAAGCAGCTGAGATCGGGCACACACTACACTTAAAGAGAGAGGCATGGAGAAAAGGAGCCTGATATAGTATTTTGGCAAGGAAGGAGAGGGAGAGGAGGCTGACAGGAAGTGAGCATGGAGTCCGGTTGTAAGACAAGATTTGGGGAAAAGTAATGGGTGGGCCAGATGATTAGGGATTGAGGCAGAAGCTGCAATACTTAATGCTCTCCAGTTCTTCCTTGCTGTAGTTATGGCATTATTTGGGGATGACTTCACTCTGGGATGCTGTTCAGCAACATTGCCATGAGCAGATCGTAATAGTAATAATAATATCTAGCTCTTTTCAGCAGTAGATCTGAAAGCACTTTACGAAGGAGATCAGTATAATCTCCATTTTACAGATGGGGAACTAAGGCACAGAGCAATATAGTGACTTACCTACTGGCATCCAGCAGGCCAACAGCAGAGCTGGAAATAGAAACTTGTTCTCCTGAGTCCAAGTCCTGTGCTTTATCTACTACGTCACATGCCTCTGTGATATCCTGACAGTTGGATTCTTAGCTTTCTGCTGCAGTTTGGCATGATTTGTACTGAATGACTCCCATTCAGAGATGGAATTAGTATATATTAAAGTTCTGTGCATGTGTGCTTGTTTAATTATCTCTCATTTAGGTTGTTTGAACCTGGGATTAAGCACTAAAACATGAATGTGTATTGCCTGAGATAAAGGAATAACTCCATTAGCGGGTTGCAGTAATAGACTTTTATCCTCTTATGTGAACAAACCAATAGAGGGGGCCAACTACTATCTTATGTTGGCTGCACATGCAACTGATTCTTTGAAAGTTTAGCTGTTATTTTCCCGATTTCCAATTTACCAACCTATATAAAAGATAAGTAAATCCAACATTTTATAGCCCTTTTACCTAACCAAGCCCAGAATAGTAGGAGTGTGAGAGTGTTTTATAGAATTTGGGGCCTGAAAAGCTATCATTGGCGATCATCTGTTTCCTGAAAGTTCAGTCCAAATAGTTTGGTGGTTGTTAAACTTAAGATCCAGGTTGTATCTATGAGTGTAGGTTGTGAAAGAAGCACACAATAAGCCTTCCCTCTCATGTGCCTGCACAGAGAGCATCCAGAATGCCAGTGCTTGTGCTTTATAACCATTAAGCGTTACGGTGCACTATTGCAGCTTGAGATGCTCCAGAAAATAGGGCATGGCCTACCCTTCCATACCTCCTAGCTCTTGAAGGCCAATACTGTAGGACAGCTCACATCGCATCTCTTTAAAAGGATGTAGGATTGGCTTCTCTTGAGCTGCTGCACTACTGCTCCAGAAGATATTCTGCAAGCTACTGTCCCTGCAGACAGGCTACACCTGGCCATGCAGTGTATCTCCTCACCCACCCACTCCTGAAAATGTTGTCTGAGAAACAAAATTCTAAATCTAACCTTACATTGTTTTACTTTTCTAAAACATTGAGAAATGGTTGGTCCCAGAATTCCACAGGGATAGCTGGCATGAAATGAGACTTTGTGGGAGTGATCATGCAAGTCCTTACACGTTCTGCAGTAGGAGGCACAAAAGTATGAGGCAAGTGTAAGTACAGGCTACAAATGGATGTAAATAAGGTTGTCACTTCTATGCCTGCTCCAGTACACTCAAGAAAGAGCAAAAAGGGGCAGGGAGTGGGCAAAGAATGGATGGGTCAGTGGAGGCCTGGACTGAAGTGTTATCCTTAGTGGACCAATGGGGGAATAATGTAGGGGGACACTTCCACATTGACATTACTCATGCTACAAGACAAGAATAGGTGGCGTGCAACTGCTGTCCAGTAGACATAAACTTGGATTCTATTGCACTCTGTCCTGCTCATCACTTCTCACCTTGCACTTTCATGCACAACATTCCTCATCTGCAAAGCTGTGAAACTGAGAGGAATATAAACTTTACTTGCTTCTGAATAGATGGAGGGAAATGGAGAACCAAACTTCTCCGATATGGGTACCTCAAAAGTCATTCTTTCCTCCACAAGCGGAAGATGAACTGTACAGTTACACCAAAGCTGCTCCTAATTTGCTACCGAATCCCATATATCATTTTTTATACACTGAGTTTTCCATTTTTCTACTCATTCTGAGGCAGGGAAGAGAAAAATATATATAAATAACATTACTGTCACTAACAAAACCAAAGGAAACACATAGTAAAGGTGAAGTTTAAAACAAACTGACCCTGCAATTCAGTTTTGAGTTCTGTCACAACTAGAGTATAATTAATGTCACAATTTTACAAAGTGTTCCCACTTTGGTTTGTCTGACAATGGCCCCAAAATTAACTGATGGCAATTTATCTTAAATCTATTGAAAGCTGTGCATGCAAAAAATAACTTAAACCCTATAGACTTTCTCCACGGAGCTTTATGATGCTAAAATGGAATATTTTATATTATAATATATTAAAAAGGTGCACACTTGGACTGACGTGGAGATGGACATAGGAGACGGAAGTGTTGAGAGTCTCTGGGTTAGGATAAAAGGGGTAAAAAACAAGGGTGATGTTGTGCTAGGAGTCTACTACAGGCTACCTAACCAGGTGGAAGAGGTGGATGCTTTTTTTAAACAACTAACAAAATCATCCAAGGCCCAAGATTTGGTGGTGATGGGGGACTTCAACTATCCAGATATATGTTGGGAAAATAACATCACGGGGCACAGACTATCCAATAAGTTCCTGGACTGCATTGCAGACAACTTTTTATTCCAGAAGGTTGAAAAAGCTACTAGGGGGGAAGCTGTTCCTGTTCTAGACTTGGATTTAACAAACTAGGAGGAACTCGTTGAGAATTTGACAGTAGAAGGCAGCCTTGGGTGAAAGTGATCATGAAATCATAGAGTTTGCAATTCTAGGAAGGGCAGAAGGAGTACAGCAAAATAGAGACCGGGGGATGGATTTCAGGAAGGCGGGATTTTGGTAAGCTCAGAGAGCTGATAGGTAAAGGTCCCATGGGAATCAAAACTGAGCGGGAAAACAACTGAGGAGAGTTCGGCAGTTTCTTCAAAGGGGGAACACTATTTAAGGGCCCAAAACAAAGCTATTTCGATGGGTAGCGAAAGACAAAATGTGGCAAAAGACCACCCCCCCTTGGCTTAACCGCCGAGATCTTGCATGACCTATACATAAATAAAAAGGAGTCATATAAAAATGGAAACTAGTCTAGATTACAAAGGATGATATAGGCAAATAACACAGGAATGCAGGGGCAAGATTAGAAAAAGGCAAAGGCACAAAATGAGTCTCAAACTAGCTATGGAAAAGGGAAACAAGAAGACTTTTTAATCAATACATTATAAGCAAGGGGAAGACAAGGACAGGGTAGGCCCACTGCCCAGTGAGGAGGGAGAAACAGTAACCGGAAACTTGGAAACGGCAGAGATGCTTAATGAACTTTCTTTGTTTCGTCTTTTTTTCCTGAGAAGTCTGAAGGAATGTCTAACATAGTGAAATGCTTATGGGAGAGGGTAGGTTTTTAGAAGATAAAATAAAAAAAGAGCAAGTTAAAATCACGGTAGAAAAGTTAGATGCCTGCAAGTCACCAAGCAGTCCCTGATGAGAGCATCCTAGAATAACGTCAAGGAGTATAATAGAGTTAGGTAGTCTGAGGCTTCTTAGCTTATTATCTTTGGAAAGTCATGGGAGACGGGAGAGATTCCAGAAGACTGGAAAAGGGAAAATATAGTGCCATCGTATAAAGGGGGAAATAACAACACCCAGTAAACTACAGGGACCAGTTAGTTTAACTGTGCTGTGCCCAGGGAAAGATAAATGGAGCATAGTAATTTCAAAGAAATTCATTGCAAAACACTTGGAATAGTGGTAGGGTGATAGGGAATAGCCAGCATGGATTTTTTAAAGAACAAATCATGTCAAAACCAAATCTGAATTGTTTCTTTGATAAGATAACGAGTCTTGTGGATAAAGGAGAAGCAGTGGATGTGGTATACCTAGACTATTAGTAGACATTTGATAACGGTCGTCGATGATATCCTTATCGATAAGTCGGCAAATAGAATTTAGATGGGGCTTACTATAAGGGGAGTGCATATACTGCTGGATAACCGTACTCAGGATAGTTTTACTAATGCTCCCAATCCTGCTGGAAAGGTAATAACAAGTGGGTTCACAGGGGTCTGTTTTGAGATCCGCTCTGTTCAATATCTCATCAAGGATTTTTAGAAGTAGGCATAGAAAGTTGACGCTTAATGTACGTTGCGGACGACCAAACTGGGAGGGATCTCGCCCAACTGCCTTGGAGGACAGGGTAAACATCAAAATGATCCTGCGCACAAATGAGAAGATGGCTGAGGTAAATCCGATGAAGTTCAATAAAGACAATGCAAAGTGCATCCACTTAGGACAGGAACAGTCAGTTTCACACATCAGAATGGAGAGACTGTCTAGAGGAGTAATGGCGACAGAGACTAGGGGTCAAGTGACCACAAGCTAAATAGAATCAACAGTGTGATAGTGTTCAAAAAATAAGCAAAACGTGATTCTGGGATGCCATTAATGATGTGTTGTAAACAGACACGAGAGTCATCTTTCCGCTCTACACTGCGCTGGGTTAGCCACAACCGGAGTATTGTGTCCAGCTTTGGCAGCATGTCAGAAAGATGTGGAGCCAATTGGAGAGGGTCCAGAGAAGAGAAAGAATGGATTAAAGTCCTTGAGAACATGACTATGAAGGAAGGCCTGAAAGAATTGGGTTTAATTTAAGTTTGGAAAAGAGAAGATGAGAGGGGACCTCTAGCGTTTCGGTATCTAAAGGGTGGTCATCAGAGGGAAGAAAACTTGTTACCTTTTAACACTTAATGATAGAACTATAGAGCAATGGCTAAACTGCAGCAAGGTAAGATTAGTGGACATAGGAAAAAAGTTCCACTGTCAGGGTAGTTACAACCCACTCCGGAATACCACATTCGCCCTAGCGCGCACGCTTGGGAACTCATCCTCTCCATCTCTGGAGATATTTAAGAGTAGGTTAGATAAATGTCTATTAGGGATGGTCTAGACAGTATTTGGTCCTGCCATGATGGCAGGGAACTGGACTCGATGACCTCTTGAGGTCCCTTCCAGTCCTAGAGTCTATGAATCTATGAATCTATTGACCTAAAGTGTTAATTGCAGTTCTTAAATAGGTCTGTCTTAATTATTTAATTCTGGAGACATGCATGATATATAAAATGAGATAAAATGTGCATTTACTAGCAAGAAGTCTTCTTAATCAGCATGATAGTTACTGTTGGCCAGACAAGTTCTTATGAAGTATGTCATTGCTGTCGGCAAAACTATTTATCTGTATGACACTGTATGTCACTTTTGAACTTCGACTTGACATCCATAAAATTACATTTTCATCAAACTGAAAGATCAAGCTTCCTGTGCTGATTCACTAGGGTCAACATTTTGCAAATGACTGGATTTACCATTTGAACCATAAACCCTTTGTGAATAATTTTGTGCATTAATGTTTGATAGCCTACGGCTCAGATCATAATTTCTGAGACAAAGAAGAGGTGTCAAAGCAAAATGAAGTTCCTTTCTGCATACAAGATGACTTACTCAAAAGTGTTTTCTCATATGGTAGTTGTTAATTCTCTGTCTAAATTGTTGAGTTCCCAAACACAGTAAACATCTTAGCATGAATGTTTCCACTTCCTATAAGTCTTATTTTTCATGTCTTTGCGGTAATTTTAAAGGTCAAGCTACCTCAGTTGTCCAAAAGATTTTAATTGATACCGGAGATAATTTTTCAGCTGGGAAGCTTTAGGATGATTCCTAGGTAGCATTTACAGACCCAGCTGAGATCTGAATTTAAGATGAGCATTCAGAATACAAAAGATGCTGTTTGTTACAACTGGCTGGGGTGATTAGCATGTTTCATCTGTCTCAATCCCTCCAGCTTAAAGATGGATGAGATGTAACACACAGTTCGATATTTGATCTTGAAAATAGTGGTAGCCTATCAGACCCTGCATGTCTTGGTTACATATCAGAACTGCTGATTAGACCTTGAAATGGAACTTTTATTCATAGGTGCAGTATTTAAGTAAAATACTTACATTTAAAGTATGTATTAGAAACTGTCATCTTTTGCTCTTTATCCTACCAGTGTAATATGAATGAACAACACACGGGTCTGTGCCTATCAGGTCCAACTGAGGCCTATACTTACACAGCATATAGGTTACAGTAACATTTTAAAGAAGTGATCTAGTCTTATATTGGACAAGATCCAGAGGTCTTTACTCAGTTTTCAACTCAATCCTTGCTCAAACCATTCATTTCACCCACAGTGTTCAAATATCTGAGTTATTACAATCACTACTCAGAGTTGTTTCTCTCTACCCAGAGGAGAAATTAGTTAGACTCAATTGCCCATTATGAAACTGAGGGACTACAGTTCTTCAGTTATTTTATGCTCTTAGAAAGAGGTGCACATGTTTTAAGTAGGAAGTAGTTATAGGAATGCTAGTCAGGTCAACACTTGAATAGGAGAAGATATGATATCTATCTTTTACCCTCGCGATTAAGATGTAAATTCTCCAGTTCAGTCAATAGTTTGTCATTGTCTGATGTTGCAAGGATAGGCAGAAACTTTTTGTTCCATTCTAGGTAATATAATACTTAGTTACAGTCCTCATTCAATAGAATTGTTGCTAGTGTTTTTGTTCAGGCTGAAAGAGAGAGATCTATATTTCTTGACATTTCCAAGAGGAACAATTCAAATAGCCAGACAAGGATCCTCTATTTTCTGATCTCCTGTCCAGGTGCTCTTAGCTTGAGAGAAGCAAATTGCCATAGTCAACTAGCCTCTTTTTCATCAGTTTTGAGGGGTGGTCTTCTGATTGATCTTCTTCTCAAAAGGCAGGTATCTCAGTGAATGTACAATACATGCTTCATATGTCATCTTCACTGTACTTATGGCTTTATTTCTCACAACTTACTTGCAGTTAAATTTCTGCCTGGGCTTCTGTTAAGCCTTTTGTAATAGATGTAACTTTTAAATTAATTTGTTGTTGTTGCGATTAGTCAATATAAACTTCCTGTAGGGTCTTGCATTAGAATCATGACTACAGTTGGCACGGACATTTCTTCTTCAGTTTGTCTTTTTCTTTGAGGCATACTTGTTCTTATTTCACTGTAGTCCAAGATAAATAGTTTTGCAAGGTTTTAATTACTGCAGGTGAAACAGTGCAATCATGAAGAGTAGCAATATCTCAGAATTAGTCTTTCTTTTTACAGTAGGGCCATAACCAACTAAATGATTCCAAATATTCCTGATTTGAATTGTGTCTTTGGCCTCTATCAAATCTCTAGAATAGCATAAAGTGAATTTCTGGATCTAAACACCCATATAATTTTGAGATCCAGCTTTGCAGTTGGTCACTTCAGGGTCTTGCTGTTCAAAGTTATCTATAAGCAGTTTTGTTTCTGTATAGATTTATAATGGAGAAAAATAGATCAAGTCTCCTAGATATTAATAGAATTAAATATTGTATAGTAGACCATTGGTAGTATTAGACCCACAATAGAGGTCTCCCTATGGGATGGGAAGCAGGCAGATACTGGACACAGTGTTGGTATATAATACTCTAAATGCTCTTTATTGATTACAAAACAAACCTTACTCACTCTACATTCACACCCCAAACATACTATATCAGAGTCCAAAGGTCAGAATGGGCCTGATGGCCAGTCAAGATTCCTTCCAATCATAAGATCATAAGATGCGGGGAGCCAAAGAAAACCACATCTATATCCACATGGGGCTCTGGATCAATAAATGACTCCGATTTGCAGAAAATCATAGGCAACCATTTATAGTCCATTCTGTCATATCATCGGTTCTTTGCCTTTGTTTACTAGGCCTTCTACCCACACAATTGCAAAGAGATAATCCTGGGCAGGCCACCATGAGCCAAGGCGTGCCACTTCCTCCAATTCTTATGCAATTTTATATCTTTTCAGCCACTGTTGTTTCCTTTTCTGCTGATTCTCTGTATTTTTCTAGGAATATAACAAGATTGTTTTTGCACAAATAGTTCTAATAGTTCTTGACCTTAAGTTCTTGCTTCAGTTGCCAACTTGCAATGCACGTATTCATGTCAAGCACATGTCATTCATACTAAGCCTCAGTGACCTATAACATATTACATGGATATATGATTCACAATGTATATTGATTATAGATAGATAGATCCCAACAGTAAGACCTGTTCTTTTGCTCATTATAGGCAGGGCTAGCAGCACTGAATAAAGTTGTCCAATTCTTTCCATTATAAGACCCTGTTTTAACATACTTCTCATTTTGCCAAACTTTTAACCATTTGAGCTGACATTTTACATACCAGACATCTGCCTTAGGCTAAACATAAACAAATACCCATGTTAAATTCTGGCAACCAGCTCTAGCGTCTGCATTCTTTGGAACAGAAATTTGAAATTTGGCAGGGAGGTAATCTTTGGTTCAAGGATGTGCCTCTTGCCATCTCTGAGAAAATCTGCCCAAATTTAGCCAGGTTATAAGCCTTTGAAAAAGTACAGTGTGCACATCCTCTGTTAAATTCATCAATTTTAGCAGCTAAAATCTCCAAAGATCCCATCCTTCCTGAGTATGCTTCATTCCCTCACTGCTCCTACACATGATCAGACTGTGGATGTGCTACCCCTCATAGGACAACTGAGCATGCTCCAGTTCAGAGCTATGGGGGCTCTTCAGGACTTTCCCTGTAACTGCTGGTCCCAGCTGTCTTGGCTGGGGTGAGGCTGGGCAATGAAACTAAGAGCAGGGAACATGTCTC
Organism: Chelonoidis abingdonii; assembly: GCF_003597395.2. Classification (NCBI taxonomy): domain Eukaryota; kingdom Metazoa; phylum Chordata; order Testudines; family Testudinidae; genus Chelonoidis; species Chelonoidis abingdonii. The sequence goes on along the minus strand of NC_133769.1, from coordinate 61,818,099 downwards.
TTGGGTGTTCTAAATTACTCCTCTGCTGGTGCCTAGGCAGTGTAGAGAAGAAGTTGCCTGATCTGAATGCAGAGGGAACAAGACATGAGCAGGTAAGTTGAATGGTACAGAGCACTCAAACTAAAGTAGTATGTGCCAGTAAAATAACTCTTAGAGAGTTGTGACAGGACTGGAAGGCAAGGACAAGACATTTGACCTTGATGTGGGGAAACATGGGAAGCCAGCCCTTAATCGTCTTGGCAGTATCTTAAGCACCTGTTCTGGTCTTAACACAGATATTCATGCAGTTTGACAATTTGGTTAGCATTTCAATTAATAAAACATTTCCATAAAGGATCAGTTATGCTTTCAAGTTCTCATCTTTTATGTAGGTTTTAATTACTTATTAATCACTTACAGCCTTGCTTGGACTATTCATTCTGTAAATTAATTTGGGCATTTAAATCCCAGTAACTTTAAAAAGTCTTTACTTTTTACATCCAGTTTCCCTTCAAGAATATACACAATCACTTTTGTCTGGCACACTATGGTGTAGTAGAGGTGATGCTGGGTGGAGGAGCAATGTACTATTCTTAAAGTTAGCATCTTCCTGAGCTGGTATACAGGTGCTTCCTGGAAAATGCTGCTTTTTCTAATCAATGAGAACCACATATGCCTGCCAGCATCTTTCTAAATGCATTAATGTCCCTTTCTACAGCATATTGGGTTAAGAGAAGCAATATGAAAGATACTATACTCAACCGAATCCACTTCTCAGATATAGTCACAGATTTCACTTTAAAGAACTAACAATAATATATCATTACAGTCAGAATTCTTTGAATTAAAGTCTCTTTAATAGAATCAGCACAAACACTTCAAATTGTCTGGAAATGATGTATGATACAATGTCAGTACAGAATACAGACTGTGCATCAGCCTTCACACATGCCAAACTAATATTGAAGATGGTTCAGGAAATGAGGAATGGTAATTCAGTTTTAATGCTTTAGTAAGCTGTCATCTCATTTAGTAAATCTATATGAAGCATTATGCACCATTTTTTTATTGTGATCATTCAAGGCTTAAAGTGCTTTTATTACAGTCATCAACATTCCATCCATCTGAACAGTAAAAATGCAGGGCATGTGTTATTTCTTTTATAAATATTATTGGATACAATATAACTTTTCAAGAAATAATTTGATCATATTTGTTTGCTGTAAATGAGTTATAATCTCAGGGGGAGGAGGTTATTTTACTAGTAAAAATATGTACACCAAAATTCAAGAATAATTTCCTCTGTGGTGCAACACATCCAGGAAAGCTTTCCTGCCTAAACAATAAAAATGATGTGCACTAAAATATTGCCATTGAATTAAACTATTGCAAACAATATTATTATACTGGGAACTTTTTAAAATCCACTCCAGGATTCTCAGTCCTTTTGGGTTGCTTTGAGGTTGCCCATGAAGATGATCTCGTCTCTGTATCTCAGCTAAGTTATTTCCATAATGGTTGGTTTTACCAGAATCATCCATCTTTGCTGCTCCATCAATGGCCATTATTGTATTATGCCTTTTTTACTGCAAAAACATGTTTAAGCATATCAGTGTTTTGTCTTTGGTGATGCTTTGGTGATACTGTTGAATTATTTTTCACTTACATAGATATGTTAAATGTTTGACACTAAAGCATCCCACAATCTACATGACAGCTAAAATTAGATGAATCATTTTTAGTAAGTGTAATTAATTATTTTTGCTTTTCTTTCTGTTCATGAATTATCTGCAGCAGGTTGCAACTTTTGTTAATTTGTTATTCAAAACTACATATCATATTTCTCTGAATAATTCTTGGTCCATGGTCTAGCTGTGAACAGTTTGTTGAAAGTGTTCAGAATTCAAGCAGTTTTTATTGGACTCAGCTCACATGGCATATTTCTGTCCCTCCTCCCCCAATTAGATGAACATAACTCTGAGATTCAATTTTCTGTTTGAAATGCTCACATTCTTTAATTCAGATTTTATTTTCCATGACATTCTCCAGCAAAACAGAAATAAATTTGCAATGAACAATTTATCCAACTAATTTAGCAAACTTTTCTTGCATAAAACCTATGAGTAGATTAGTTCCTTAACTTTATACATTACTGAAAATAATTCCATTTTGGTGATTTTTTTAACTCTATGGGTTCCTTGTTTTCTGGGACAGTTCTGTGGAATCACAGAAATAGGTGGTAAGCACCTTGATTTGTCTGGTCCAGCCTCCCATACTGATATAGAACAAAGTAAACCTTCTAGACCACCCTTGATAAGTGTTTGTCTAACCTGGTCTTAAAAACCTGCAGTGACAAGGATTCCACAACCTTCCTTGGTAACTTTTCCAGTCCTTAACTATCCTTGTAGTTAGAAAGTTTTTCCTAAATATTGAACCTAAATCTCCCTTGCTGTGAATTAAGTTGATTACTTGTCCTAACTTTAGTGGACATGGAGAGCAATTGATCATCATTCTCTTTATAATAGCCCTTAATATATTTAAAGACTTACCAGTCCCCACTCAGTCTTCTTTCCTGACAACTAAAGCATGCCCATTTTTTTTAACCTTTCCTCACGTTAGGTTTTCTAGATCTTTTATCACTTTTGTTGCCCTCCTCTGGACTCTTTCCAGTTTGTCCACATCTTTCTCTAAAGTGTGGTGCACAAAACTGGACACAATATTATGCACTTGTCTTTATTGAATTTCATTATCAAGATATGGACTTTGTCTGCACAAACTGTCAATTAAAATTGTGTCCTCAAGTGTATTCCTCCAAGAGTAGATTTCAAGGACTTATCCATCACTACAGTTTACAAGGACTTCTAGCTCTAGTGAGCTATTTCCCAGGTCACTTACTCCAGTTTCCATACTCCAAATGTCCATACTTCAAGTGAACATGTCTCTCTTCAAAGTATATTGCTTCAATGTGATTTTTATTCTGTTCTCTCCTTGGATGAGTGTGCAAACGCTTCTGGTGTAAATGTTTGTGCATAAAAAAATTAAAATTTGCACATTGAGATGCCTTTGTTGCAGGGATGTGTAAGAATAAACTCAGTTACTTAAATTTAAATGTTTACAGAAAGTGAAAACAAGCAGGAATGTGAATATAGGCAAAGTGAATTCATTTAGAAAGATGAATACTTGTTGTACATTGTCATGGGACAATGACAGAGAATGAGAGGAAGTCTTTCTCTTCTAATATGGAACAAAGACTTTTATCTGAATAAGGAAAATAGGATGATTCCTTAAGTAAGTCTCTCCTCTTCCCCTTGGAGAGCTTCTGCCTAGAGCCTTCCATACATACCCCACTTCCTCCCCCAGCTTGGCCTAGTGAAAGAGTTTTAAAGAAACACTACTCATATTCACCAATATTTTTGACATTCTTTACCCAGCTTTAATTAAAATAGCCAAAAATAAAAACTATGAAACAAGAGAGGAATTTCAGTTTTCAGGCTTGCATTTAGAAAGGTTTGAGAACCGTAAGTGAGCTTGCTTACCCTATTGACTGTAATTCATATGCATAATAGGGGTATCCTGGGTCCACAAGGTCTGATCTATGACCAGACTATAACCATTCCCTTGGAAGTGATCCCTTTAGTAGGCTGAGCCTCCGAGACACGTATACTTCCAACTGGGATAGGCCCATGGCCTCCATGACTACAGACCTGGGACATCAGACATAACTGAACCCTGCCTCTCCCCATGGTTCCCTGTAGTAAATCCAGACAAGCTAGACTCCTGCAGGAGGCTTGAACTGTTCCCCGTCAGGTTGCAATGTTCTCCATGCATATTTGCAGTGACAGCAGGCAGCCATTTTCAAAACAAGGTAAAAATATATTAGTCACTTGGCATACAGAATCAGAAAGTCCATAGATTAACATAAAGAAATAAAGATTAAGACATAGTGCATCTGTTCAAGCCCGTGCCATCAGCCAGCCAAGCAGCTATGGATTCCAGTTCAGGCTTTGTCTCTCTAACCTTTTGGTAGACCCAGGAGTGAACAGTCACACCTCTTCTGAAAACCAACTCTTATTCCCTTTCAGTCAGTCCCTTGTCTCCAGGCAGAACCCTGGTGAGTTCAGAAACCTTGCCTGCTGGAGCTTCTCACTGGGAGTGTTGATTGCTCGGTTTTTGAGGGCTTCCATTGTCTTTTCATATGCTCTGGTGATAGGGGTCAGTTTCAGCCAATTCTTTAATTCCACCCCAGACAGGACCTACATAAGATTTTAAAATATTTCACAGAATTCCCACTTATCATAGGTGGTGAGTTGAAACCTATATGAGAACTAAAATATGCCATAGTACAAGGGCTGGATCCAATTAATCTTGGAACTAATTCCCTGAATTTACCAGCACTGGCTAGACAATTAACTGCCACTTGTTCCATTTGAAGTATGGAAACTGGAGTAACTAAGGAAATAGCTATCTGGGGCTAGAATTCTTTGTCTCTGCACTAATGGATAAGTCCTTGGCATCTGCTCTATGGGGAATACACTTGAGGACACAATTTTAATTAGCAATCTGTGCAAGTAGGGTCCAGAACGGACAGAGTGGGAGAATGGGTCACAAACTGTTTCCTCGCCCCTTCCACATATATTCCTGAAGATATATCCTGCCAGTAACATTTCTCTTTTATATGCATAGTGATTGCTTAATAGGACATAAGTGTTGAGTAAATATGTTCATGTAACATAAGAATTAACCTAATCCTTCCCTCAACACTGAATCAGAATTTTCTTGAGCTTCCAAAAAGCGTAGACCACATTTTTACATTCTTTCCTACCCAATATTCTTCTTCTCTCCTAGTTTACAGCTCAGTGGTTTGAGCATTGGCCTGCTAAACCCAGGGTTGTGAGTTCAATCCTTCAGGGGGCCATTTGAGGATTGGTCCTGCTTTGAGCAGGGGGTTGGACTAGATGATCTTCTGAGGTCCCTTCCAACACTAATAATCTATGATTGTAACTATCACTGGAAGATAAAATACCAAAATAATAGGAGAGATCTCCTTTTCATGAGATTTCCAGGGCCAATTTTGTTTGTCTGGTAGGCTCAGATAGCATTTGAATTTTGTGGGCTTTTCCAAAATGAACGGAACCTGCTAAGTGCCAAAACTTTATCTATCATTAAAAGGAAAACATTTGATCCTTCATCTCCTTGTTTGTTTGGATGATTTAGGAGGATTTTATGATGAGGAATCCTATTCTCAAAGGTGTCTTAAAGTGAGAACATTCGAGACTTCATTCCTGGGAATAAATTCTGCCTTTGCTTACATGCTGTGCAACCTCACTGAAGTGAGGTTGCATAGACTGTAAATTATGGTAGAATTTGTTCCTTAATTTGAGAAGGACAAGTGACAGTTAAACTATGTGAGGTGGGAGTTGAAATATTGTCATGTCCTCTTAGATTTAATTGCAGTGGGCTTTATATTTGTAATCTTTTCCAGGAGCTGCATTACCTTAGGCCAGATCATGCACTGTACAGAAAACCCTGCAGAATGATACTTGTAGGAGAAAGGAACCCCATGAGATTCCACTCACAATTTCTTTGCATGGGGAGGGTTAGGCGTTCTGCCTATATCTTGGGGAACCTGCTTGAAGCCATGATCTTCTGGCCTAAGATCCTGTGTCTGTGCACTTGACCTAAGGTCCTGTGTCTGTGCACTACCTACTGGCTCCCTAAAGTTTCCTGTTGGGTTGGTTATGATGGTGTTGCACTGACAGACCTCGAAATATTCCACAGCAGAAAGAAGCTCCACTCAGAACCTAATGCAACTTCTTAACCTGTGGAGTTGGTGGAAGGGCTATGTGATAGCAGCTGTACAGTTCCCAAGGATCATCTCTACACTGGGTGATCCTGACGGAGTCAGTTTTACAGTTTTATTTTTTGTGCTGCTGGAGTGGCATAAAGAAAACATCATAATTCCAGTGTTTAACTTAAGCACCAGAAGGTTTTTAACATGCTGCATTTTTTTCAAAAAGCAAAAATAATTCTACTCACTCTCATCTGTTCAAGGTTTTATTTTCCATCTCTTGGGATGTACGCAGTACACATATTTTGGCCACTTCATTTGCATCTATTTTATCTGACAACTTATAGACAAAGATTCATCCCAATGTTTATCACAATGGATGACTTATAAACCCCCCTGAAAAATGAAGTTTCAAATAGAATAGGAATGGTGACAGACCTAACTATAGTTGCAGTAACAAGGCTGCTCTAATACCAAATGTTAGTAAGACATAATGGCAGCCAAGGTTGCTTGTACTGTCCTGACTGTACTGTGTTTTCAGGAGGTGAATGAAAGTTAATAATATGGTCATAGTATAATGAAACTTAGTTTTTTATTACCACCAATACAGCTGTGGGCAAGTGAGAGTATAATTACATCAGTGAAGATGAAGAACCATCCTTCTAAAGGAGATTTTCAAGTGCATCTTAGGCCACGTCTACACTACAGGATAATATCGAATTAGCTAAAATCGGTTTTCTGTAAAACTGCTATATATTATTATTTTCATGCGGCACAATAGGCACTAATTCGGCATTGTGATTCCGATGTCCGAGTGCTAACGTTTGATTTCTGGCGTTGCATGTGGGTCATCTTCCGTAGCTATCCATAGGATCCTGCAGTCTCCCTAGCCCATTGGAATTCTGGGTTTGAATCTTTTGTCGCGTGGTTCTGGGTAAATTCTCAGTCATTCTTCCTCGGAAAACATCGCTGAACAATCCTTTCGCGCCATTTTTCCTGGATTGCACCTGGCACGCCCATAGCACGCGGAACCATGAGCCCGTTCAGACTTTTTTTTTTCTCTCGGACCATCCAGAAAAAAGGTAATGTGTTACTGGATTATGCCGGCTGGGAACAGAGAGGAGAGATATACTCCAAGCGCTACACAGAGCATTCACTTGCTTTGCTATAGCAAAGCGAAAATGGTTTACGATTGTTCTTGTACTGTCTACTGCCGGTAGTATGCAAACTGGTATAAGTACAAAACTAACCCATAAAATAAAACACAGAAATGCAGTTATCTCCTCCGCTCCTGTACTGTCCGCTGCTTCATATGATTGTTTGCCAACTCTGTAGCTTGAAAATCAGGCCAGGTGCGCAATAGCACAACAACATAAATTGGGTTGGACTCCCCCGAGTCCATCCCTTCCTTATGGTTTCTAAAAATCAGAGCAAGTAAGTCATGCTAGAATAAGGGGCGAATTGTATTAGAGGACCAGGTGTTAAAGTAAGCAAAGCTGTTCGATGATCACAAGCTTTTCCATGAGAGAGTCCCCTGCACAACCCCAACCCGTTGCTTCCTTTCTCCCCCCACCTTCCTGGAGCTTGACCGGTAGCGAGTGTACCTGCACATTTAGCTGTCATCAAAGTAATAAGAATGCAGGATAGAAAATCACTGATTAGTGACATAATGAGGGGAGGCAGCGCCTCCGGCGCGGGAAATATCAGATCCAGAGGAACATTAAAGCGGTGGGGAGAATGGACCAAGCATGCTAGCTCCGCCTAGACACAGAGCAGTACAGATCTTTTCTTTACACAGGAAGGGGAGGAGGCGGTGAAGCCCCCAGTTGCTATAGAAGTATTCATTAAGCGGTTTCTGTCCTATCTAACTGCGGGTAGTACGGAATCTGCCTTAGTCAACTGTTGTTATTCTAAGGACAGTTACTAGTCTACTTCCGATCTACCACCAGGCGAGGGATAGGAGAGGAGCGGGCTATCTGCACTGCTGCAAGCATCGCGTCGTACCGAGCAGCATTCAGTACACATAGGTGACATTTGAAGTAATCAAGAAATGATTCTTTCCCTTTTCTTTCCACGTGGTTCGGGGGGGAAGAACTGATGAGACTTTCCACTGAACCACGCCAGACACTGTCGGTTTGACCTCAGTACATTGGACTCAGCAGAGGAATGCAGAAATAATTTATCAGACGATGCTGTGGCCTTGGGTAGCTGGAGTCGCTCGATACCCCGCTTCCCTCCCTCATGGCGTCACATTGATTCTTCTGGCTTTCGTTTACGCTTGTCACGCAGCACGCTGTGTATCCTGGAGCTCTTTTTTTCAAACGCGTTTGCATTTCGATGTTCTTGAAGAGAGCTCTGATCAGAACAATTGCCTCGCCATCAGAAGCGATCCAGACATGTCCAGGTAATCTACCCTACGTCCCCGATCTGGAGCTTCTTTATGGATTGGAGACTGCATCGCCACCCATCTGCCTGATCAGAGTCCACGCTGAAGGCAAGCAAGGAAATGTTCAATCAAAATTCGCGGGGCTTTTCCTATTTGCCGGCCGTTGCATCCGAGTTCAGATTGCTGATCGATCGGTCGATACGGTTCACTGTGGGATACCCCGGCGGCGCAATAACATCGGTTTCCTCACACAGCTAACCGTAATCCACTATGTTAATATTGAATTTAGCGCTACTCCTCTCGTCGGGGAGGAGTACAGAAATCGATTTAAAGAGCCCTTTATATCGATATAAAGGGCATTGTAGTGTGGACGGGTACAGCGTTAAATCGATTTAACGCTCTTTAAATCGATTTAAACGCGTAGTGTAGACCAGGCCTTAAAGTACTAGGACTTGATGAGGAGGCTTCCCGAGTTTAAGGGGCAAAGACCAGGAGAAGCAACTGTATTGTGTCTTTGATGTTGAGAGCAAGTCAATCACTGTATAATTATGAAGACTTCTTGCTGAAAAATGAAAGACTGCTATTGTGTCAGCTCTGCAAAGGGAGACAGAAGGAGAGGAGCTGGGTTTGTGGTGGCACTGTAGGCTTTCTGTAGAAACTAAGAAGGAAATGCAAGGATCAGTGACATTGGTACACGAAGTGCAGCCTGAGGCAAGCGGAATAGTTAAAGATATACCAAGAAAAATAATAGTAATTCCAGTTAAAATATTACCCCACATTAATTAAGATGAGAATAAAGATAGTGCTGATTGGAAGAGGCATGGAAGTACATACCAGTAACTGCAACATTCCCCCTACAAAAAGTAATTTCCAAGGATACCTCCAGATAAGGACTCAACTATCTAAAACTAAGCAGGCAGGACGGACCAGTGGGACAAAAAACCTAAAGAAAGATGATCAGATTCTGCTCGGCTTTTCCAGAAAGATCTGTTAGTTAATTCCAATTATTGTGTTTCTTGCCCATAGATTAGAACATCTTTGGTAATATAAACTTTATAATTCCTTACTTTTAGCATCACATGTGAGTGCTTAGTGCAATCTTATACATAAAGAGAGAAGAGCCTGTTATTTTAAGGTCTGATGTTGTAAAATATGGCTTCGTCTTCGACATCCCAAAAGTAGAGCTGGTCAGGCAATGTCTTTTAGGGGATGGGGTTTGTTTTGTTTTTTCACTGAAAAATGTGAGTTCTCAGTAAAAAATCAAAAACCTTCAATTCATAAATGCCAGTGTGGTGTCAGGATCCTGGTTGAAGGTAAGCAGAACTAGTGACACACGAGCTTGGGAGCCAGGAACTGAAGCCAGGGGTTAAAGTCAGTATCAGGGTCAGGAGTCAAGCCAAGGATCAAAACCGGGAACAGAGTCAGGAATCAGGCTGAGAATCAATACCAGGTATCAGGGTCTATGTTAGGTTTTCTGGGGTTGACCAGAACTTAGAATCCAAGTCAGAGCTGAGATCAATACTTGGAGTTCAGAAAGAGAGATGCAGAACAGTCTTGGCAGCTAGCTAAGGATCAGCATTGTTGTCTGGACACTTCCTGGTATGCACCATGGGCTCAGAGATCACTAAGGCAACTGTCAGTCAGATCGCTCAAGATGGAAATTCTCATGGCATGCAATCTCCATGGATTGTGGGTCACAAACAGTGTCCAGGATATAGCTGGCACCAGGTGGCAGTGTGTGGATGTTGGTTGCCTGGTAGTTCCACCACCAATTCTTATACTCCAAGGCCAGGTTTTCTGGGTGGGCCACATGAAAAGCTGCCATGAGATTAGGTGCATGGACCTGGGATGCTGGCTCCCAGTATTGCTCCTTGGGACCACAGCCTTCCCAGTCAATGAGATATCAGGTAGAGTCATTCTTCATATTCAAATCTAACATTTCATGGACCACATATTTGTCGTGACCCTAGACCTGTACTAGGGGAGGGAGCGGTGATGTTCAACTTGCAAAAGGGTTGTCAATGTATGGACTCAGTAGTGATACATGAAACACTGGGTAGTCAGAGCTGAATGGTCACAAGGTTGATCACTTCGCTGATTGAATATGGGCTGACGTACTGGTGATCCCATTTGCAACTGGGCTGTTTCATGTGGAGGTGTTATGCTGAGAGCCACATCTTCTGTTCCACAATAAACACTTGGCCTCCCCAACGCTGACCATTAGCATGTCACTTGTAGTCCCTGTTTGCACTTTCAAAATATTTTACTCCCCTTCTGGACCTTGTGGATCTGCTGGACCCAGTCAGCAGCTCTGGGATTCATAGAGGTGATTGATATGGCTGGATGGAGACAGGGATGGAACCCAAAGTTTTTGTAAAAAGAACATGGCCAGCATTGTTGTAGGTGAACATTATTGTAGGTGCTTGGGGCAAAAGGACTGACCAAGCAAAATGGTCCCCAGAAGGGTCTTATAATCACCTTCAAACCCTCCTACAGTTGATGTCATCTGACATAACTCTGACTAGCCCTGGAGGTATTCTGAAGTGCATGGGCCAATTCATCACAGAAATAACTTACAAAGCAAAAGCTATGAGTTCAGACTATATGTGATAAAAGGACCACAGACCAACAGCCTTCTCAGCTGCAGCATGGCAGCCATGATGGACCCAGTGAGAAAGGTGGAAGAATTTGATTTAATACTTGGTGATATTGGACTTTTGAAAGGAGAGGCAATACAATTAACCTTCAGACAATGCTGTACCATATAGCTTACATACACATCACAGGATTCCTATTCTAGTGCTTCATAATGTGGAAAATGAATTAAAGGGAATGGAGCAGACTGAAGTAATTGAGAAAATCTCTGAACCAACAGCATGGGTACCAGTTATAAATAAAAATGGAAAACTATTGAAGCAATTGTGAGAGAAAAATATATCCTCTCAACACTTTAGCCAAAAAAAAACCCCCAACTGCTAAACTGGCTACATTTATCACATCCACCAAAAGGTCAAGTGTCCCTCCAGTAGCAGCCTGGGCAGGGAGAGGAAGGGGTGGGGCCAGAGCCAGAAGAGAAGAGGCGGGGCCAGAGCCTCTTCCAGCCATGCTGCCTGGAATGCTGCCTGGTGCAGCACAGCATCCCAGCTAACTGAGAGAGTGACTGGCTGCTGCAGCAGGCTGCCCCCCACCCAGGCTCAGCTTCTGGGGACAGCAGCCAAATGAGCCGCAGTCCCCCCACCCTCACCCCTCCGGCATGCTCAGAGTCATCTCCTGTCCCCAGAAGTCGAGCCTGGGCAGGGAGCAGGCTGCCGCTGCCTCCTCCCCAGCCAGGCTCTCTCTCAGCCAGCTACTGCTGCACACAGAGCAGGCCAGGGGAGATGGCAGGGTGAGGCTTCGACTTGCTCAGCTGCTATCCCAGAAGCCAAACCCAGGTGGGAGACAGCCCACTGCTGCCGCAGCCACACACTCTCCTGAGTCCCAGGAAGCTGCTGTGCTGCACCAGGCAGCATCCTGTGTCTCCAGTGCCTGGCTGCTAGGGAGAGCACAGAGTAGCTGAACATGGTAGGGGGAGCTGGCGCAGTGGGATGACAGAGCCCCCAGGTAATGTGGGGTGAGGAGGGGACAAGGAGAGCCTGGAGGTCCCAGGGCAGGGGCAGGATGGGGAGGAGACACATGGGGAGGTCACATGTCCTCCCCTTTAGCTGGTGCTCCCCCCAGTATGGAGAGGCAGCAGTTGTCTCCTTGCCCTGAGAAAGTAAAAGTAATTTGAGAATTGACTGCACCAATTAATGTACTAGAACTGAGATGCACACTGGGGATGGTAAATTACCTTGACCAATACTTACAAGATCTTGGAAGAGACTAGCTGCTGATTTATGCAAATTCAGAGGACATCATTATCTGGCCATTATGGACTATTTTTCCAGGTATATAGAAATAACATACTTGAAAGACATAACATGTCACAGCATTACTGAGAAACTGAAGTGCACTTTTGCTCACTTGGGCATTCCATAACAACTAGTCACAAACAATGGACCACAATTCACTGCAGCAGAATTTCAATCTGAACCAAATATGATTTTGATCATATTATTAACAACCCACATTACCAAGCAAATGGAGAAATTGAGATTGCTGTACAAACAGTAAAGAAAATCCTACGGCAGGAAGATCCATTATTTGTTCTTCTGAGCTATAGATGAACATGAATAGCAGCCATGGGATATAGTCCACAACAACTCCTAATGGGAAGACAATTCAGAACTACTGTTCCAACTTACATTCTTTTCCAGTCTCCAGTGTGGCCAGATATGAAGAGAATAGCCAAATCAGATTAAAAAACGCTGAAAGAGCTTATGAACAATTTTAAAACAGATGTCACTCAGAGTACTGCTGGGTCTAGAACCTGGTGACTTCTAGAACCTGGTTACTGTGTTGATGTCCAATAGGATGGAGAAAAAGGATGGACGGTGCCAGCTGTTGTAAAGAAAAAGAATTCAGCACCCAGAGTATATGTGATAGAGACTGACAGTGGAGAGTTCAACAGAAACCGTCAACATCTATTGTTTTTCCTCAGAAAGTGCAATTAACAAAGTGAACTCTAACAGATGGCAGATGTAGAACAAGAAGATGTCACCTCAAAGATTCTAGGACTGACCACAGCCAGGCATTGTGACCAACGGACAGTCAGATGATCAAGTTATACATGTTTGAGTCATGTAATTAGAAAAAAACAGTAAATTCAGAGACACTTAACAGACTGATCTGTTCTGAACTTCGAAGACAACATGGTAGTGTAAATATTGTAAATGGTAGGAATGTAGAACCTAAAAGGGGAGATGTAATGGAATGCTGAACTGTATTATATTGTTTAGCCACTAGGAGCTAAAAGGATCTTATGATGAACATATCTGGTGTGTACCTCGTTAAGGAAGCTCAGTGGCTAGTCCATATCTAGTACAGGAATATGACAATTGGCCTGGGTTCCAGGTGCTCAGTCATGGCGCATGGCTGGAGCACCATGTTCTCATTCTGGAACCAGGCAGTCTGCTCTCACAGTGTCTGGTTCTTGGTGACAGAAAGCATCAGTTTGGCCTGTAGTGCAGTGTTTGTGTTGAGCAGCTAGTGGCCTGCACTCACAGGGCCTGGTTCTCAGACAAGCTGTAGCACTTGTGTCTGCAACATGGGATGTTCCTCCTGAGGACTGTCAATCCATTGAGGCATGTCTAATGCCCTTTGGGACATGCTGGGTAGGGGGCAACCTACTGCCTCCATGTCCCACAGATACAGCTTTCTCCATGTGTTAGGGGTGATCCAGGTAAACTGTCAGAATCTGGGTGAAGGTAGGCATGACTAGTGGCAAGAGCTTGGGAACCGGGAACTGAAGTCAGTGTCAGAGTCAATATCAAGTTCAAGCTGGAGTCAGAGACAGGAGTCAAGCCAAGGGTCAGAGACAGAGTCAGGAATGGCCAAGGGTCGATTCCAGGTATCAGGGTCCATGTTGGAATTCCAGGCATCCATCAGGAGTCTGAATCCAAGTGAAAGTTGAGGTCAGTACTAGCAGTTAAGAAAGAAAGAATCAAGGCAGTCATGGCAGCTAGCAAGGGATCCACATAGTTACCTGGATACTTCCTGGTATGCCCCATAGGCATACATAGGCTCAAGGAGCCAATCTGGGATCACTACGGCAACTGTCAATCAGATCACTCAAGGCAGAACTTCCATGGCATACAACCTTTGCAGATTGTGGGTTACAGGGAATGTCCAGGTCACAGCTGCTGCTAGATGACAATGTGAGGATGTTTGTTGCCTGGTAGCCCCATGGGCCGGGGTTGAAGTCCCACTGATCCTTACACATGGTGCATCATATCCTTATTCTCCTCTGTGGACCAGGCTCCCCAACCCTATTATGTGGTATATTATTAGAGTCACTGGTCTGGTTGCATTATAGGAGATGTAGTCTGGCTTGGGACTCTAGCTCATAGAAGGGAATGGAGACATGAGTCATCCATAGTACAATTCTGATGAGGCTCTGCAACAGCATTTACAAATTGAAAGTTAATGATTCTGAAATTGGTTTTCAGCCAACATTTTTTAGTTTTTGCTGTTCAGTTTATCAACCCAAAGTTGAAATTTTCTGCAGAAAGCAGACCCTTTTCAAAATGTTTTTAGTCAAAAACCTAATATTCTATCACAAAACAGTTTAGATAGATAACTTGTGACCAGCCCTACTCGAAATCCCAGTCTTTCACACCTGGAATTTACAAAAGTAATCCGTACTTGATCCTTAGAGACTGATAACTCTAAAGAAATCCTAAATCCATTCCAGATAAATATAAATTAAATATATAAGTTTAAATGTCAGCCCTAGTTGTCTGATTAAAGTGAAAAGGTTGGGTTTTAGGAATATTATGGAGGAAGAAGCGGCAAGACTTGAGATTGCACAGACTTGTGAGCTGAGGTGGAGGAGCTGAAAGTGAATCTCTGGTTATGAGGCCAGTTGACAGGGAGAGCAGTAGAATGGCCAACTACAAGAGATAGGAGAAGCTTTCCGAACAAACATCCATAGTTCCATTTTGGCAGTGTTAAGTTTTAAGTGGATGATGAGGCATCCAATAGGAGTTGTTGGAGATAGAAACCTGAGGTGCTGGATTGAATGAAGAGACCAGTGAGATGTGGAGAGGTAGATTCTGAGAGTCACCAGAATAAATCTGGTTGAAGTTATGTGAGCGCTGAGGTCACCCAGAAGTTGAAAAGGAATGAGGGACAAGACCAGAGAGGAGAAGAAAAGAAAAATCCCCACCACAAGAGATAGTGTTCAAGGAACTTTATTATTAAACTGTTTAAAAAAATAAATAGATCGGATTTATAAGATTCCAAGCACCATATTCATGATATGATCATAATCTGATCCAAAGTATTTCCATGTGTAGGTTTTTGGTTATCTCTAGAATCCTGTAGCACACTCCCCCTGGAATTAACCATAAAGGCCTTACTAAAACTTCAGCTGGTTTCACACAGCAGCCTGCCTTTTGGAAAGACCAACAAGAGCCCATCATCCCAGTGCTCCCCATCTATTTGTGGATTTGCTTCAAGATCATAGAATATCAGGGTTGAAAGGGACCTCAGGAGGTCATCTAGTCTAACTTCCTGCTTAAAGCAGGACCCACCCCCAGACAAATTTTTACCCTAGATACCTAAATGGCCCCCTCAAGGATTGAGGTCACAACCCTCGGTTTAGCAGGCCAATGCTCAAACCACTGAGCTATCCCTCACCCCATACTGTTCACAATCTTTAAAGCTTTAAATATGTGTGCCACAGGGTTCTCCCTTCAGGTGAATATGGGGATTAGCGCCAGAGTTCATTGCCCCTTTTTCCCACCTCTTTCACTGTTACAGCTCTCCTCCCACTCATGGGAGTCTCAGTATGGCTGCTTCATGACTCAGCCCTCCAGCCAGGTCACACCATGATTTCTCCTTCTGCGGGAGTCTTTCAAAGTCTTTCTATACCATCAGTATCAGGCTGTCCTCACACCCTCTGTCCTGACTATGTCATTCCCTCAGTGATTCAGGCAGTCTTCCCATTCACTGCCCCATGCAAAACCCCTCTGCAGTGCATGGTAGAGAAACCCAGGCCTTCCCTCTACTCTGGGTTTCCATCTAGGGTCCTATAGCAAGCAGTTAAGATCTGGGATTTCCCTAACCATACTACTCTCTTGCCTGGACTACTTCCTACCATGCTGCTTTAAGTTTCTCCATCAGCCTTCCTAATCATACCCTTCTCTTTTAGGACTACTAAGTAAATCCTTGCTCAGGGGTTTCTATCCCTTTCTCACTGTTGACAGCCTCCTGGCTTTGTAGAAGCCCCACCTGTTCCTTCACAGGTGAGCTTGCTTCTTCACTCATCCTAAATCTCCCATTTGCCGCTTATTAGGCTCACCTGGCCTAATTCAGCTCTTTCAGGGAACAGAACACCCCATTAAATGCTGCCAAGGCTTAGCTGTGTTAGAGACAACAGTGTTATGTGCCAATCACTAACAGTTGCCATCAATGAAGATGTCACAGATGATGTTCCCCAGTGCGGCATCTGAGAGGCCAGAGGCAGGAGGTTCCCAGTGGATCGATCTGAGCTGAGGAATTCCTACCGCCGAAGATCAGGATGAGACTGTGCTTTGCCATTTTAGAAGCCTTTACTGCACATAAAACAATAGGAACCAACCTCACACTGAAACACAGTAATGAGGTCTGACATTGGATCCATTAGCTGTATCAACTTAATTCTTATCTGACAAGTGATTACCCCCATTCACCTTGCATATGTATGAAGAATAGGTGTGCAGACTATGAGAGACCGTAATGCAGGACTATCAGTCCTTCATGGAACTTTTGTCTGGTCCTCACTGCAGCAAATCTATGCAGCTTTGTTCATGTCTGAGACAATCCCTCATTTTGAAGGATATTCCCTGTCCATTGCTCTAAATTTATTTCTAATGCACCACAAAGCTGGTGTTATCTCACTTTCAATATTGCAAATTCATGACATCAGAAGTGATGAATCGCAAAATAGAGGTCACATACAATGTAAGCGGTAAAAGGATGAATGTCAGATCATTTTCAGCTTCCTATATTAACTTCTCTTACACATTTCTCTTTAGGTATCTTCTTCAAAATTTGGACAGATTAGGCCAAGGGCTGTGACAGAGAGTTTTGGAGACCTGCCCATAAATCATATTTCAAGAGACTGGACCAAAACTAGATACAACCATCCTTAGGTGGTCTGTGAAAAGCAGTATTTGAGTTAGGTCATCAAGCTTTTGAAAGACTGCTATTAATTATCATTAAAGGTATTTTGGATCCTCAGTGGCCCATCTGCTAGAGCAGGTGTCAGCAACCTGCGGCACGCGTGCCAAACATGGCACGCAGAGCTGATTTTGAGCAGCACGCAGCCGCCTGCCACGGTTCCGGCCCCCAGCCTCCCTCAGCGCCCCAGTCCATCCATCTCCCCTGTGGGGGCAGGAGGCAGGAGCTTGGTTCTGCAGCAGCCAAGCTTCCCCCTCCCCCGCTTCTTCCTCCAACGTGCTGCTTTCCTGCCCTGTCCCCGCTCCTGCGCCAATCAGTTGATGGCCCTAGCAAGGGGGAGGGGGAAGAGCGGCAGCGTGCAGGCAGCTCCGTAGAGGGAGGCAGAGATGGAGCCTTGGGGAAGGGGGTGGAACAGGCACATCTCTTCCAGCCCCCTGCCATGAGCTGCTCAGGGCAGGGGGCTGGGAGCACCCACACGAGCCGAGCACCGCAGCCCTTTGCCCTGACCCCTGACACATTCAGCCTTCTGCCCTGCATCCCTGCACACCCTCCAGCCCTCTGCCCTGACCCCTCCACACTCAGCATTCTGCCCTGCAGCTCCCATACCCTCCAACCCTCTGCCCTGACCCCCCCACACACTTAGCCCTCTGTCCTACACCCTTCAGCCCTCTGCCCTGACCCCCCACACACACAGTCAGCCTTCTGCCAACTCGCCTCCACCCCAACACACATCCAGCCTTCTGCCCTGCATCCTCACAGCCCCATCCCTCTGCCCTGAACCCCCCCACACCCAT
The DNA here is from genome assembly GCF_003597395.2 of Chelonoidis abingdonii. Lineage (NCBI taxonomy): Eukaryota > Metazoa > Chordata > Testudines > Testudinidae > Chelonoidis > Chelonoidis abingdonii. Next base: position 61,800,350 of record NC_133769.1, on the reverse strand, counting down.
CCCTCTGCCCAACACCCCCGCAGCCCCATCCCTCTGCCCTGCACCCCCACACACACATTCAGCCTTCTGCCCTGCATCCTCACAGCCCCATCCCTCTGCCCTGCACCCCCCCACACACATTCAGCCTTCTGCCCTGCACCCCCCACACACCCCAGCCCTCTGCCCTGACCCCTGAACCTCCCCCACCCAGGTGTGGGGTCCCGGCCACAGGCCCTGCTCAGCCTGCTGCTGGCCTAGGTGAAAGAACCCAGGCTGGCAGCGAGCTGAGCAGGCTGGCGGTGTAAGATCAGCACTTTAATTTAATTTTAAATGATGCTTAAACATTTTGAAAATCTTGTTTACTTTACATACAATAGTTTAGTTATATAATATAGACTTATAGAAAGAGACCTTCTAAAAAAGTTAAAATGTATTACCGGCACACGAAACCTTAAATTAGAGTGAATAAATGAAGACTTGGTACAGCACTTCTGAAAGGTTGCTGACCCCTGTGCTAGAGAAAGCGATGAGTCCAAACCTGTTTGTGTGTGTGTGTGTAGGGGGAAATCTTGTTTGGAAAGAAGGATTGAGGAGTCATATCTAGACATGCAAACTATCCCAGAGCTAGGAGCTTGATAAATGGATTGGGGACAGCAGTGCTATCTAGACAAGAGAAGTTGACAAGCAGATGAGAGAGGTCAGAGAGGATTGTTTTCAGGAGATGTAAACTACTGCTTTTTTTTAAAAAAAAAAATCTGTAACTACTCTCAAAATGCCTTATCTAGATTCACACTTTTCATAAACTAAACTATGCTTGTTAAACAAATCATTGCTTTTGTTATAATTTCTTTTTCTCTGTCTTTACTACATTGAGTTCTTTAAGATTACTTTTATGTGCTTGAAATTATCCACATATCCCCAAATAAAGACAACCTTGAAAAAAAAGGTGGTCTCAGCATGTCTAATCACTTTAAGTGACAGGTGTGTCCCAGATTAACCTAATTAAGAGGGTGGGGCAGCATTTGGGGCAGATAAATAAGAGGAAGACAGCCATGTAGGAGAGGAGGTTCTTGGAGGGAGATTTCTAGGTAAGAAGGTCTGGGTATGGGATGTTGTGGACAAAGAGACTAGTGGAAAGGCTAATATGCTGACTTTTCCTAGGCAGAGGCTTGGAATCCTGGATCAAGCTGGAAAGGACTTCACCTGGAATGGTTGGAGTGACTGTTGTGATAAAGAACAGGTAGGGACTAAAGGAAGCCCAGGTATGGCAAAAGATGCTGGAACTGAAGTATGAGGTGAGTCATTGGCCTGTGTTTTGGGATTTTTATAGACTATGTCCATGGTATGTGGGATAAGTGGTCTGTAGCATTATCCCACTATGTGGGATAATAAACAGTCCTCTGATAAGGGGTAATATTGGACACAAGAGAATGTATGGTGGAGTCCTTAAGGAATGTGAGAGGGCCAGCAGAGTAACTCCAGGGTTATTGCACCCAGCCACAAGCAGGCACTTGGGAAAATCATGACAGAGGGTGCAATGACTTGCACCCGGGTGGGGTTATTCGGGCAGTTGGCCTTTGGGCAGTTGGCCTTGATATGTCCCGTTTCATTACAGTGATAGCATTTTCCAGATAACGGGTTACTGGATTGAAGGAAGTCACTGGAGACTGGTGAGGTGGAAGGATAGGGTGTCTGCGGCTTTTCTTGG
>NC_133769.1:61784421-61797919 GCF_003597395.2 Chelonoidis abingdonii | reverse complement strand
TTCAGGTAAGCCCCCAACTTTGGACGCAAAAGTCCAGGTTTGGGACAGGACCAGACTGGTGGACCACTAAAAGTCCAGGTCTGGGACTGGACGGTTAGATTAACCACATGGTGTTGCAGCGATGGGAAGTAAAATCCATAAGCCATAGCCTACATTAATTTTTTTTTCCCTGCTAGGCATTAACAGGCAGAAGGAATTGGTATTTAAAGCAGACAGAAAAAAAAAAATTTTTTTTTCTTCCCCTGCTGTTTCAGCAGTGCGCATTTTTAGTAAGGCCTCATTAGAGAGAGCCATTAGAGTTCCATTGGTTGGAACAATAGCCTTCCTCTTCAGAGGGCTTGCTAGCAAATCACACAGTCCCAGGGAGGAAAGAGATTGGTTTTACAGACAGCAAATTTTTTTTCTTTCTCCTTCTGCTCTTGGATCTTACTTAATGGAAGACAGGGGGTTTACAGGTAGAGAGCTTCAAATTTTTTTTTTCCTGATACTAGCAGCTTGCAATTATTTTTTTTTTCAGTCATTAAAGAGGCCCATTGCAATCTTTTGTTAAACAATTGACTTTAAGTACCCAGCCAGCAAACTCAACAGGTAAATACAGTAGTTTTGTTTGGTTCAATTGCCAATCCAAACCGAGCTAGGACAAATCTCAGCAGGCAGAAAGCCAGCAATTCTGACAACAGACGCCAGAGGCACTCCAACACAAGAAAAACAAACCATGAGTGAAGATGAGCAGAAAAAGGAAAGAGCCGGCTAGCAAGCCCAAGACAACGAAAATAAACCATAGGAGACAGCTGGGAACTAATTAAGGCCGAAACAGATGCCCAGGAGGCAGCTCACCGAAAGAAGATCAAGAAGCAAAAAGGCAGATCACGAAAGAAAACAACAAGAACAACAGGCAGTTACGAAAGAAAACAAGAAGAAGAGGCGATTCACAGAAAGACAGTAGAACTACAAAGAGAGGCTCACCAGCAGGCCCTTGGATTAGAACGGGCTAAGCAGCAGACCCCAACAATACTAACCCTCCGCCGCCGTTGTTGTTCCACCGCACAGGAAATCCCAGCTACAAGGCAGGTGAGGACCGGAGATCTTCTTAAGAAAATTTCGAAAGGGTCTGTATTGGGTACAACATCCCTGAACACCAGTACAGCAGATGCTGAGGTCACACATCAGTGACCCTTGGCAGATGTGGCGGCTAAAATGCCAAAGGACAAATGAATGATGATAAACTGTTTCAAACCCAAGCCCAGATCAGACTGGGATAACTCCCGATCACGCCCGTCGGCGATTCAGAAACCAAAAGTGGAACCAGAGGGGTCCTTTCCCGAACCACGCTCCTACGTACTGGCAGCATTGCGACGCCTGGATAATCAAGAACCCAGGTTCAAACTTTGAAGATTGCGCCACCTCATAGCATGGAGCAGTTCTTGGATGGTGTTCCTGAGAATAACCGGTACATCCTAGATGCAACCCACAACTCTCACCGAGGCGGGGGAGATTGGAGCCAAAATGGATGGCAGTGGCAAGAGCAAGAATCTACTGAAAGGGGAGTGAAAACCCCAGAGCCACCCCCAATAAACCTCTACAACGAGGGCAAACCAAAACCCCACCTACAAAAGTATACAAATTCCCGCCCCTGACTTTAAACAATCCAGTTCTCTGATTGGTCCTCTGGTCAGGTGTTCGGTTACCCTTTTCAGGTAAAAGAAACTTAACCCTTACCTACCTATCCATTTATGACAGGAGTCCTTAAGGAATGTGAGAGGGCCAGCAGAGTAACTCCAGGGTTATTGCACCCAGCCACAAGCAGGCACTTGGGAAAATCATGACAAAGGTTCTAAAGGGGAAAATAACTTCTGGAACCTACACTTCTATTGATAATTTAATCCAGTGGGTATGGATAAAGGTGTCTGACCCCAGGGAGTTCTGTTGCTATTGAGCTATGGCAGGTGAGCACCAGAGAGAAGATGAAAGACTCACGAGTAAACAAGAGATGATGGTGATGTTGGTCACAAGGATGAAGCAGCACAGGCCATGACAGAAAATCAATGGAGAGAGGTTATGGTGGAAAATCCAAATGGTGGACAGTACTAATTGGGGAGGAAATGTAGTCAGTGGGTGATTTATTACTGTATCACCGTAGCAGCCTCTGCCAGCAGGGCAGCCTCTATAGAACTTAAACCTGCCCTTGCCTCAAGGAGGTGAGTTGGGGAAGGCAGCAGTTTTCTCAGCTGAAATACCACCCATGCTATTAGCCAAATGGCAAAATGACTTAACTTAGCTCCACTTCCTCTCTTGTATTGAAGTTGAATAAAGCCCAAATCTTTCCTGGCAAGACTTACTAGCCCTTCTCCTGAGCTAAAATGTAATTAGATATACTGTGATGGAATACACCTCTATTCACACCCAACACACTACTGTAATAATCTTTGTACAAAAAGTATGCCTTATAAGGTGTCATCTGAAAACTCATAACTGGCTGGTCCATATTGTCATGATAGAATGTGTGGCTACATCATATGTAAAGTTATAAGATTCCCTTGTATGATATTAACACCTGTTCGAAACCCACAGCGTTGCCCCGACAGAACTCAAGTCTGTCCTAAACAAAGGAAGGATTGTGTGCTTGTCTTGATTTGCATTTAAGCAATAAACAGGGCCATCAGGCAGTGAGGGAAAACAAAGGAAGTTTGAACAAGTGACACACAAAACAGTAGGGAATATCCTTCCACACAGACTTTTTGTCTTCAGGATCTCAGCTGGAAATGTTTTTCATGGGGGTGGAGGGACTGAAACTATAAAAATGAGGGACAAACACACCCCTAGGTACTCCCCTCTCTCTCTGAACCCACCTCATTTTCAGCATCTGAGAAGACAAAAAGAAACAGCTGTTGGACTCTGGGGGAGGAGTCCTGACCTGAAAGTTTGGTCAGTAATCTGCTGGCACATATGGTGAGAGTTTGCTTTGCAACTAAGATAATTTCTTAAGTACATATTAAGTGTTTATTTTTCTTGTAACCATTTGACTTATGCCTCCATTTGTATTCAAAAATCTATCTTTTTGTAGTTAATCAATGTATCTTACTGTTTTATCTAATCCAGTCTGTTAAAGTGTCTGAGCAACTACTTAAGGCAATAAATGCCAACTTATTCCCTTAAAGGAATAATGACTTAATATATTTGTACTGTCCAGGAGAGGACTGGGCAGTACAGGACATACATTTCTGGGAGAAAATCCAGGATTAGAGGTGTGTTGAGGCTGGTGAGAGCCATGGTGTAGCTGGCAGGCTGTAGTTACACACAGACACTCAGGTTGTGGCTTCCATGCTGGAAGGCTGCGTGTGGGCAGCCCAGGTGGGAACAACTACAGTAAGGCAGTGTAAGGTTGCAGGGCAGCGTGATGCAACCCCCCACTGGTCTGGAGTGTGCCTTGGAATATCACATATGCTTTAACCCATTTAAGAAAACAATAAAAACAACTGGAGTTTCTAATCAGATTTGCTTACTCTCTCTCTTCCGTCTAGCTCCAGTGCTCTGCTTCTAAACCAGATCTGCATAGCAGCACCACAGATTCCTCACTTTCAACACTGCATCCTACATTTCGCCTGTGTATTTCCAGTGCTTTCTTTTCCCTTTAGTTCTTTCTTCCATCATGATGTCACTGTCCTTCTTACACAGCAGCATACGCAACCCAGCTTGCACTTTGAACCTGGTCATAGTGATATAATTATGTGATGTACTCATTTATACTGAAATTAAATATTATGATTATTCATAGAATTCTCTGGTCTCTCCCATTTTGTACTGATATTGGTATAGTCAAAAGACACAAAACATGTATGGCCTGATTCTAGCTTACACCAATGTAAATCAATCAATGGATTTAAACTGTGTCTGAAATTGATAGTTTTACTAGGCTTCACTGATTTCTTTGTAGATAATCTTTGAGGTGCGTAACAGAGAGAGGGAGTTTGCAGTCTTGGAAAACCTCATTTATGAGCCTGCTGCTGTTGGATTTGCTGTTTGTCAGCAGTTGAAATATGTCGTCTTCAATATCTGGGCTGTGTCCACACTGGCAAAAATGGATCCTGTAATTCACCACTATTGCCCGGTAGAGCAAGTCTAAGGGAAACTGCAGCCTAGACAAGGCTCAGACAGGCTAACTTTTGTTTTACCATCATGTCGTCTAACTGCAAGCAGAATTAAAATGACAATGGGCACAGGTATTAACCAATCTATCGTACAGCTTCCACTATTGCTTCTGTTGTTGTATCTGCATTTATGGTGAACTATGGGGCCCCTTTTTTTTTTGCCAGCTTTGACAAGACCTTGGGCAAGACTTATCATAAGCTGCTGCTTTCCACCACTCTGATGCAAAACAGTCATAAACCCACTTTAACCAGCCTGTTAAGCCTGGTTTATGGCTACTTTGTATCATAGGAACAATGCAAAGCTTAGCTGTAGTAATGATTTTGGTGCCAGTTGATTCTTGAGCACGTTCCAAACTTAGTCATATCTACCAAGTCTATTTCTAGAATGGGTTTTGTGATGCATATGATTTTTTAATCTAATTTTGAGTTTCTGAAAAGCTCCCCCTTCCATTTTCAAATACACGTTACTACTAGCTCTAAATGGCCAAGGTACAACTGCTCTGCATATAGCATACAACCCTACCTTAACTCAAGTGAGAGAACATAAACTCAGGTGACTGGAGTTCAAATCCTGGCTCTGCTACTGCTTTGGTAGTTAACCTGGGACAAGTCACTTTCTCCTCTATGCCTCCATTTCTCCATCTATAAAATAGGGGTAATGATACTGATGCCCCTTTCTAAAGAGCTTTGAGGCTACTAAAAGAAAAGCACTATATAAGAGCTAGGTACTGGTGGTAATATTGCCTTTAAACAATCCTGACAAACTGATGTTAGGGCTTATCTTCCCAGAGGAACTGACAGGAACAGCTTTTCCAGAATAGCTGGCTATGTAGATACACTCTGTTCTGGAATAAAAATCACTCTTATTCTGGAATAGTGTCCACAGGAAGTTATTGCAGAATAGCTTATTCCTCAATAGCCGTTTCTGTCAATATACCTGTGTAGACAAGTCCTTGGTGAAAAAAGAATCAAACCTTTGGGTCTAATTATGCCTCCTTCATAAATGAGGTTGCTCCCAAAAAGCGAGGTAACTTCAGACTAAACCAATAAAGGAAGGCTGACTCATGTCATCTCATTTAGCAGTGAGTTTCCCGGAGAAAAGATAAAGGTGCTGAATATTCAGAGGAAAAGCCAAACTCCCCTTTGTTCTCCCAGCATCCAGATGCCCTGATCACTAGAATATCCATGGCAGGTTTCTGGCTACTATAAGGGATAGCATGTGGGGTTTGAGGTGACTGAGAGGAGTCTTTGACAAACTATATAATGCTTTTTGGAAGAGCTTTTGACACACAGTTAGTCGCTATTGACAGAATCCTGGAAACGCTTACACACCCACTTAATATTATGAAAATGCTTAAGCACCTTTGGGACTGAGGTCTCTATTTACTATGCATAAGTGGTGAATGAACTTCCAGAATCACATTTGCAAGAGGATTACTAGCAAATATTAATGCAAAATGAAGAACAGCACAAAAACCAGGCAATATAATACTGGTCATCCAACTGTAAATCAAACCATGTGCTATAAGGATTAGTGTTATGCTACAGAGGGAGAGTATAACTAATCCATAATTTGACTGTGGTTGAATCCCAGTAGTTCTGAGAGAAGTAGCCACAATTTTGTACCTTTTTAATAAAATACATAAGTAACCAAAATGTGAAAAGCTTTTGCTTCATTACCTCAGCAGTTGTGTTTTGACCTTGTGACTGCACTTTATAAAGGATTTTTATAGGGTGGCTGTTCCCCCCACACAACTGGAATTAACATCTCTCTAAACTCCATGAGTTTATGCTATGTGAATGCCTAGTAGTTTGCAAATAGTTTTTCAATATCACATTTCTATAACAGTGTTATGGAACAAAACTAATTGCTGTCTGTTGTGGATCCAATTTATCTTGCTGTGAGTAGAATTGCCTTTCTAAACTGTGATTTTCATTGTGTTACCTCCATGTATCATGAGTTATCCTGATGTGCACAGCAGTGGGCCTACTTATTTATACGGTGAGCTACAGCTTGATGCTGAATCTATTAACTTGCTGTGCTTTTAGGAAAACAGAAGGGAACCTGAAATATCATTGTAGGCTGCCATCTATTGGAAGGGGTTAATGAGGATACAGGCCTTCAGATTTCTACACACGAGAGTAGAAAGAAAGCAAGTCTCCTGTTCAAGGACTTGGATATCACTCCAGACAATCCAACCAGTTACTGGCTGCATATTTTGGCCATGAGGGACTGTGCTTATCGGCAGACTTCTTTCGGTTTTGTTTCCTAAGTGGAAGAGCATTATTTGTTTCAGAATCTTAACATCTATCATCATAAAAATTAAATGTCCAAGCTGAAATTCTTTTATTGAAGACTACCTTGTAATTATGAAAATAATGCTTACTAAAATGAGAATGCAAGGTAAAATAGGGGAAAAAATAAAAGATGCTACACTTGATTAAGTCCTCATGAATTGAATTCAAGTACTGTTTTTATATTCCTCAAGACAACTGAAAAATATTTAAATTATGTTTGTATTATCCAACTATTAAAGACAAGTAGGATTCTTATGAAAATAAGGGTCAAATGAATGAAATAAGACATTGCAAAAATATCTAAAATAAAAACATCAAGGGATAGAACACACTAGTTAAAAACAAGTGTGGTTTCAAAAGGCTGGAAGAATAAATTATGGCCCTGATTTTAGGAGACTAGTAGAACAGTGAATCAGAAAAAAGAATACTGCGTGTAATAAGGGGCATTTTGAGAGATTTGGCTTCAGTCCTGTGGTCTGAAAAATGTGTATCAACTTTTATACTTCAGCCTATAATTTACAGTCAAGCTGTAAAGGTCCTGAGGGCTACAAGATTCCCTTTGAATTCAGAGCAAACTACTCATTCATGTTCAATAACAGAAATGCTATACTGAGTCTCAGCATTGAGAATGAAATGGTTGAGGGACTGGATGGCCCAAAACACAGAACCATTGTCAGGGCCGCCCAGAGGATTCAGGGGGCCTGGGGTCTTTGGCAGTGGGGGTCCTTCTGCTTTGGGGCACTTCAGCGGCAAGTCCCGGAGCGAGTGAGGGACCCGCCGCCAAAGACCCAGAGCGGAAGAAGCTCCAGGTCTTCAGCAGCAGGTCCTTCACTCACTCCGGGTGTGTGTGGTGGCACTGAAGGACTTGCTGCCCAAGAACTGCCAAAAACTCTAGTGAGGGCCTCTACAGGGCCCAGGGCCTCGGCCAAATTGCTCTCCCCCCCCTCCCCCCCCAGGCGGCCTTGACCGTTGTAGGTGGGTGGTAAGGGTGCTGGAACCTTTGTAGAAGTGCAGGGGCTGGGGTCAAAGTGCTTCTTTCCTCTCAGCAGCTGACTGCTCAGGCAGTGACCCAGCTGTCCTCTCTTTTGGTGTCACAGCAGCCGGGGTGGGCAAAAGGTGTAACTGCAGTGTCTCCCCGGTAGAATCTACGATTCTATAGAGAGAAAAAATATGTGGGGAACATGAATTCTGCACTTAGGTTTCTTTTGTTAAAAAGGGGGAGCTACAGCCCCTTGCCTCCCCACCCACCCCTGGTGACAAAACTGGGGGAGGTAGGTAGCTGGCAGGGCCTCCCAGAGGATTGAGGGAGCCTGGAGCTTCTACTCACCCGGTGGTGGTCTGGTCTTGGGCAGCATTTCGGCGACAGGGGGGCCTTCAGTTGTTCAGCGTCTTTGGCAGTACTGAAGGGATCCCCTGCTGCCGAAATGCCAGCCAAAAACCCGGACTGTCACCGGGCCAGGGCTTGTGGGTCCCCTGCAGGGCCTGGGGCCGATTGCCCCACTTGACCCCCACGCCCCTCCCCAGCAGCCCTAGTATCTGGCACAGGAGTTGTAACATTTACATTTCTGCATGAATTAGGTAGTTACACAAATTGGGGGTGGGGGAGGGTAATATATTCAAAGACAGCACAAACTTGAATATCACTTGTCTGAAAACATTGTGCTTACTGTTACTTGTAACACATGCCTAAATCTGAAAAGTTTATATAAAAATATAAATCTCTCTCTCTCTCTGTTTTTCTGGATAATCAATTAGCAGGATGTGCAGGAGGGGTGAGGGGTATGGCAGGTGCTCATGGCAGGGATTGGGACGCAGGAGTGGTGTGGCAGGCGGCTCAGGGAAGGGGGTTGGGATGCAGGAGGGGTGCAGCAGGGGTCAGGGTGCAGCAGGTGGCTCGTGGCAGGGGGTTGGAGCAGGGGGTTCGACTGCAGGAAGCATTCTTGGGGGCAGGCTCTGGCCCAGCACACACCGGGGGCAGGGCAGGCTCCCTGCCTGTCCTTCCCTGCCCCCACGCTGCTCCAGGAAGTGTCTAGAATGTGAGGGGAGCAGGGGCACTGGGTGTGCGTGTTGCTGTTGCTTCAGGCACCACCCCCAGCATCTCCCATTGGCCGGGAACAGGGAACCGCAGCCAATGGAAGCTGCTGGAGGTGGTGCCTGGAGCTATATCAACAGATACCCCTGTGCCCCTCCTCCTGCAGGTTACGTCCACTTCCTGGAGCGGCTTGGGGGAAGGCAGGTCCTGCCCCCAGTGGGTGTCAGGCTAGAGCCACTCTCGGTAAACTCTGGAGGAGGGCGAAGGGAGGGGGCTGCGAGGACCTCATGGGCCACAGAAAATAACTGCGGGCCGCATGTTTGAAACCCCTGCCTCAGTGCATTGTAAGAAAATAGCAATGCATAGTTGCCAACAGTATGCTAAAGCACCAGGGGAAACCTGAATGCTGAGAACTTACAGGAGTGATTTTTTTCAGAGTATGTCTGCACTGATTCAGAGGGGAGACTGTAAAAGCCAGCCGTGTGAATGCAATTATTTTGGAATAGTTATTCTGTAACAGTGCACACAAACCTAATTCACAAAAGAAGAAAAAAGCCTTTAGTCTACAAGGTTAATCCAGTGTTGTATTGTAAAATAAACAAGGTTTTCAAAATGTTTAAGAAGCTTCATTTAAAATGAAATTAAAAATGTTGATCTTACGCTGCCGGTCTGCTCGGCTCACTGCTGGTCTGGGGTTCTGTTCACCTAGGTTGGCAGCGGACTGAGCTAGGCCTGCGGCTGGGACCCTGGCTGGCAAGGGTCCATCAGCCAGAACCCAAGACCAGCAGCATGCTGTGCAGGGCTGGGACCCAGAGGGCTGGAGGCTGGGGTATGTGGGAGGGGTGTAGGTGTCAGGGCAGAGGGGAGGCTGGGTGTTGGGGGGAGGATGCTGGTGTCAGGGACAGGGTTGTGGGGGGATGAAGGAGTCAAGCAGAGGGCTGGGTGTGTATGAGGGAGGTACAGGGCTCAGGACAGGGACCTGGGTGGGGTGCAGGGCTCAGGGCAGAGGGTGTGGTGTGGGGGGGGTCAGGGCTCAAGATAGAGGGCTGGGTGACTGCCCCCCTAAGAACTCTCTACTCCGCTGCTCCTTGTCCCCTGACAACCCTGTCCTGGGACCCCAACCCCCAACTGCCCTCCAGGACCCCAACCCCATCCAAGCCTCCCTGTTCCTTGTCCTCGGACTGGACCCTATCCCCAACCTGTCCCCTGACTGCCCCGACCCTTATCCACACCCCCGTCCCCTGCCAGACCCCCGGGACTCCCATGCCCCATCCAACCACTCCCACCCTGACAGGACCCCCAGAACTCCCGACCCATCCAACCCCCCTGACTCCCTGCCTGCGCCAACCCCTCTCCACACTTCTGCCTCTTGATAGGACTCCCAGAACTCCCAACTCATACAACTCCCCCAGCTTCTTGTCCCCTGACCACCCCCTCCAGAGACCCCCCACCCTAACTGCCCCCCCAGTACCCTCCTTGCTCCCAGTCCCCTGACTCCTCTGACCTCTATCCACCCCCTGCCCCCTCACAAACCCCAGGACTCCCATGCCCCATCCAACCCCCCCTGCTCCCTGACTGCCCCCTCCAGAGATCCCTGCCCCTAACCCCCCCCGGACGCCACCTCCCCATCCAACCCACCCCGCTCCCTGTCCCCTGACTGCCCCCAGCCCTGGGCCCTTTACGTTGAGGCTCCACGCAGAGCCAGACACACTGCCCCACCGGAAAGCACAGCCCCGGCCCTCAGAGCACTGCGCGAGGCAGCGGCAGAGTTCCAGTAGAGCAGAGAGCATGTCTGCCTCCCCGCAGAGCCAAACACTGCCCCGCGGGAGCGCACAGCCCTGACCTCCAGAGCGCTGCACGTGGCGGTAGGGCTCCAGGGGAGGGGAGAAGCTGGCAACTTGCTGCTCTTGGCCGGCGCTCCGGCTCCAGAGCGCGGACCCCGCGGCTTGCCGTGCCAGGAGAGTGGGGTCATTTGCCCACCCTGTGTGCACAGCCATGCTTCTGCTCCCTGCCCCCGTAGGGGGAGCAGAGGGCAGAGGACAGTGGGTCAGGCTGGGCAGGATTTTTAATGGCATGCTGGAGTCAGGGCAGGCTCGAGCGTGCCATTAAAAATTGGCTCGGGTGCCATCTTCCGCACGCGTGCCATAGGTTGCCAACCCCTGGCCTAGTATATAGCTCAACACTGGTGGTGGTAAAACTGTGTATGTGTAAATAAAGCCACCCGTGTTGCATAACTGAAAGCATCTCTGCACTTCATTGAGATAGCCAGTGCGCTCTGAAAGAGGGGCATAACAGAGAACCTGCCACACACCCCTTAGCCTTTTCTTTGATTGACTCAAGGGGCCCAATCACTATAAGGCAGTTTTCTAATCCTTTAATCAGTTTTGTGGCTTATCTTTGAACCCTCTCCCATTTATCACCATCCCTTTTGAATTGTCAACACCAGAACTGGATGCAGTATTCCAGCAGTGGACACACCGGTGCCAAATATAGAGGCAAAAATAACCTCTCTACTACTACTTGAGAGTCTCCTGTTTATGCATACTGGGATTGTATTCGCTCTTTTGGCCACAGCGTCACACTGGAAGGTCCTGGTCTGCTGATTATCTCTTCTTTCAGAGTGGCTGCTTCCCAGCATAGAGTCCCTGTACTGTATGTATGGCCTATTTTCTTTGTTCCTAGATATAAACATTTAGACATATGCATGTCTAATATGCATACTATTTGCTTGCACCCACTTTACCAAGCAATCTAGACTGCTTTGAATCCTTTTGTTATTAACCCTGCCCCAATTTTTTTGTCATCTGCACTTTTAATGATGATTTTTGTTTTCTTCTAAGTCACTGACTGTCATAAATAGATAGCTAAGGGTTAATGGTTCTTTTACCTGAAAAGGGAACCAAACACCTGACCAGAGGACCAATCAGGAAACCGGATTGTTCAAAGCAGGGGAGGGAACCTCTGGAGGTTTTTGGCTTTGTCCTTCTCTCTTTGTTTCTTTCGGCTATGAGAGAACAGCTTTTTTTTCTATCTCCAAGCTTCTTTCTACCCTGCTGTTACCAAGTTGTGAGTACAAAAGGAAAAGCAATAGGTTGATATTGTAGTTTGTATTTACATGTGTGTACTTTGCTGGACTGGTTTAAATTGGATATCTTTTGAATCAGACTGTTTATTCCTATTTTCTTATAAGCAATAGCCCTGTATTTGATTCTTGAATGCAGAGTTTATATTCTATGTATTTTCTTTCTTTTTATATAAAGTTTTCTTTTTAAAACATTGTGGATTTCTTTCCTAGTAGGCTGCGAGATAGAAATCTCTGGCCAGGGATGTATGTCTTCTCTCAAAAGGAAAGACAGGGGGAAGGGGAAGGCACTACAACCTGTGTTTAACTCTTCCTATGTCCAGAGGCGGGAAGAAAGCTATGGGAAACAGAGAACTAGAGAACATCTCCTTTTCCTTGCTGTTGAGGTTTTGTCTCACTTGTGGAGAAAGGAGAACAGGTTTTCCATTGTACTGTGCGATGTAAGACTGCGATTGCATGCACTCGACTCAGCTGTTAGCACGCGCGAAAGGAAATCTGGAGCACAGTAAAGAACAGGAAAGGAATGGGGTTATTATTCCCTTGGTAAGACTCAGAGCTCTGGGTCTCGGGGTCCCCAGGGAAAGGTTTTGGGAGAACCAGGGAGCTTTATATCAGTGCTCAGAATCCAGATCTAAAGTACCTCAGAATTGTGGACATTAAGTCCAGATTGGGACAACAGGCTTAATGATAGCCGCTAAAGACAAATTTCCCAGGGGCCCCTGAACAGCACCGGCCCCAAAACTCAATTCCAGGGCCCCTAACCCAGGGCTAAAAACCCCATTTCCAGAGCCCGCAAACAAGACCAAGGGGGCACGAAGTCCCCCCATAATTGCCCGGAACTGTTAACCCCTGGGGCCCAAAGCCACAATTAATTCGACGGGTCCCCTAGACAGGGGAGACAAACGCTACAATTTCCAGGGTCCTCCTAACCCTAGGAGCCCGCATAACCCCATTCCAGGAACACCTACCAGGGGTGCAGGGGCCACCAAAACTCTCATTTCCAGGGGCACGCTAACACTTGCTGGGCACCAAAAATCCATTTCCATGGGCCCCTACCCAGGGGCCCTTAAAAATCCCATGACACAGGGCCTCCAGTCACCTTAGGATCCCAATCCCCATATCTAGAGGGCCCCTAACCCGGGGCCCAAAACCCAAATTCCAGGGCCAGCTAAAGCAGGCAGGAGGCCATTCCAAAACCCCATTCCAGGTCCCTGGGTGTTACTGGCTACAAAAACGCCAATTATCCAGGGGTCCCAAACCCAAGGGGCCTCAAACCCCCATGTCCCAGGTCCCCAACACCCTGGGTCCTCCAATCCACAATATCCAGGCCGCTACGCCAGGGGTCCCAAATAATCCCCAATTCAGGCGCGCCCTACACCAGGGCGCCAAACCCATTCCATGATCCCCAACCTAAGGGGCCCAAAACCCCCCATTAACAGGAGGCCCCCAAAACCGCCTGGCACCCCAACCCCGTTTCCAGGGGCCCTACTAACACACAGGGGCTCCAAATGCCACACATCCAGGCCCCTAACCCCAGGGGTCCCCCAAAGCCTAATTTCCAGGGCCGCAACAACCAGGGGCCCCAAAATCCCCATTCTCAGAGTCTCCTAACCCTAGGTGCCTTCCAAAACCCATTTCCAGGGTATCCTAACCACTAGGGCCCCAAATCCCAAATTTCCAAGGCGCCCTAAACCCCACAGGGCCATCAAAACTCCAATTTCCAGGGCCTCTAAAGCCTGACCCTAAAATACCGCATGCCAGGACCACTCACCCCTGGTCCGCAAAAGCCCAATTTCCAGGTTGAATGCAGTAGCCTCGGGGGTAGGTTAAAATTAGCCCTTCATCTGGCTTTCGTATGCAAGGAGTTTAAGTACAGTATCGCCCAGGATAACCAGGCGAGGGAAAGCCTTGGGGATGAGAAAAAGAGGAGAACAAGGG
>NC_133769.1:61755305-61784396 GCF_003597395.2 Chelonoidis abingdonii | reverse complement strand
AGACCCTGGAGCTATCAGGAGCTCTGAATCCTGATTGGTGGCAGCGATATCAGATCCAAGCTGGTAATAAGCTTGGGGGAGTTTCATGCTAAGCCCCAGATTTTGGACGCTAAGGTCCAGGTTTGGGACAGAGGCTTATGACATGGTGGCAGAGGTGGGATGTAAGAATCCAGAAGCCAGTAGACATATTAATTTTTCTTTTTCCCTGCTAGGGGTTTTAGCAGAGAGAAAGGGTTTGGTTTTAAAAGTAGCCAGAGAGAAATTTTTTTTTTCTCTGCCTGCTTGGCAGCTTGCATTTTTAGCAGAGAGTCATTAAGAGCCATTACAGGTCTTTTGTTAAACAATAGAATTCCAATTGGGAATCAAGTATCCAGCAAACGCGGACAGGTAAATAAAGAGCTTTTGTTTGGTTAATTTACATATTAAACATTAGCTAGGAAAACTTAAACAAAGGAGTTGCTAGGCAAACTGCAGAAGACAGAGAGCCAGCAGTTCAAACAACAAACACCAGAGGGCACCCCAACGCAAGAAAACAAGAACCATGACTACCAAACATGCCCTAAAGCAGGAACACGCAAGACTAGAGGCAGAGGAACAAATAAAAAACGCCGAGCACAAGTGAGACATGGAAAAAAGAAAACAAGAGATGGAACTTAGGGAAAAAGAAAAATACACTGCTTATAAAAGAGAACAAGCAGCCCAACAGGAAGCTTACAACAGAGAACAAGCAGCCAAAGATGCAGCCTTCCAACAAGAGATGGAAAAACAGAGAGAGGCCCACCGGCAGGCCTTGGAACTAGAACGGGCTAAGCATCAGAACGCAGCCAATCCTAACCCCCCGTCGCCAGTTATTGTTCAACCGCACAAGAAATTTCCCAACTACAAGGCAGGTGATGACACTGAGACCTTCTTAGAAAATTTTGAAAGGGCCTGTCTTGGGTACAAGATCCCTGAAGACCAGTACATTGCTAGAGCTGAGGTCACACCTCAGTGGACCTTTAGCAGACGTGGCGGCTAAAATGCCAAGGGACCAAATGAACGATTATAAACTGTTTCAAACCAAAGCCAGATACAGAATGGGGATAACCCGGATCACGCCCGTCGGCGTTTCAGAACCCACAAGTGGAAAACAGATGGGTAATTTCCCGAACACGCCTACTACGTTGGGAAACATTATGACGCCTGGATGTCAGGAACCCAGGTTCAATCCATTGACGAACTTCACCTCCTCATGCAAATGGAGCAGTTCTTGGATGGTGTTCCTGAGGACATTACATCGCTACATCCTAGATGGACAACCCCCGCAACTCTCCCCCGAGCGGGGAGATTGGAGCCAATGGATGGCAAGGGCAGAGAGGAAAAAAGCTACTGTGAAGGGGAGTGAGAAACCCGCAGAGCCCACCGACAATAAACACTACAACCGAGGGCACCCAAAACGCCCACCCTTACAAACCAAGAAAACGACAGACACCTATCCTTCCCCTCACCAGTCCCCAGTAACTTTCTTCAATCAGTAACCCCGTTATCTGGAGAAATGCTATAACTGTACGAACGGGAACATCAAGGCAACTGCCCAAAAGCCAACTGCCGAATAACCCACCCCGGGTGGCAATCATTGCACCTAGCAGACATAAATCCCACGGCAGATACCTCTCAAATCCTTGGAGCGAAGGGAAATTTGAGAGTGGGCGGAAAGAAGGTTCCGCGTGGAGAGACACAGGAGCACAAGTGTCAGCTTCCACAATCCTGTCGTGATACCCAAACTCAACAACCCATGGGGCAATAGTGACCATTTACGCTGTCATGGTCACAAGCTTGGATTGCTACAGCTGAACTGCTGTCCCAGTACAAGGCTGGTCAGGAATGTGGGACTTGGCAGTCTATCTGCACATATTCATCCCATGGCTACGAGGGGCGAACTTGGCCAATGCAGAGTAGGAACCGTCAGAAGAGTAGAACTGTTACACGCAGCCAAACGGCAACTCAAGCACCCATTCACTATTCACTAGAGCCTCCAAGAAACCTGTCGTGTACAGAGACCCAAGACTGAGGTTAGGTGGACTCCGGATCCGATGTCAACGGCTGAAACAGCCACAACAGTCCTCCATCCAGCCCGGAACTGGAAAGGCAACCAGCACCAAGCACAAGCAAGTGCACACCCACATCTTCAAACACAACCCAGAAGGGACGCAGACGAGCTGAACTGGCAGACAGCAACAGACAACCAGTACCGAAGAGGTCTCAGGCAAGCCTGAACATCACCACCAGGTGCACCAGCAAGAGCGGTGCAACCAAGTGACAGAAACACGCCATCATCTACATCACCTCCCAGAGGGACCGAAGCCCAGTCCCCAGTGCGTGAGGAAGAACTGGTGTCCCCAGCTTCAAGGAACAGTTCCAGACTGACAGGAAGCAGATGCCAGCCTTCAGAAAGCTTGGGTTGGCGGCCAGCGAGCAACCCACCGCCTCTCAGCTCTTCTGACCGACGTCCGGTTTGTTATAGACCAAGGACTTTTATATATCAGGGACAGTTCTTTCTGGTGGAACCGCCAGGAAGAATTGGAGCCGGCACAAGTACGGGTTGGTTGGTTCACTAAATACAGGGGAAGCTCTTAAGCTTAAGTCCAGATCATGCCCAGTTGTCATTTCTGGTGGTGAACAGTACCAAAGACAGGTTTGGGAAGTCCTTTTCTATCTTGATGGGATTCTATGAATGTTTTGCCCAGTATGTCCTAGTTTGGAGTGTGCCGAAGAGTGGATAAAGCTCAAGATTGGTCAAGGCCCTCCTCCAGCCACTCCATAATTGAGGTAACCATTTCAGCGAGTAGCTGTGGATATTCGGGTCCTTTTTCCGAGAAGACACCCAGGGAAGCAGGTACGTACTGACTTTCGTGGACTTTGCTACCCGATGGCCAGAAGCAGTGGATCAGGTAAACCAGCTAAGCATGTGCCGCCTAACAGACATTTTACCAGGGTAGGTTGGCCCTCCGAAATCTTGACCGATTCAGGATCTAATTTCTGGCAGGCACCATGAAAGACTGTGGAAAATCCTGGGTGAATCACCTTGGTTGCCCCCCGCATACCAACCAGCAACCAATGGCTGGTGAAGGTTTAAGGGAAACTTTGGGGCAGATCCGAAATTTGTAAATGAATACTCCAACGACGGGGACCTACGTGTGCACGCAGTTGCCTCTTGTGCTACAGGGCGTACCACATCCCAGTGAGGTTTCCGCCCACCATTTGATTTGTGCTGATGGCCACGAGTTAAGGGGCAATTACATTGGTTGAAGCACCAAATGGGAGGGGTACACGCCTCCAAGGAAACTAACATTCTGACTTTGTAAGCAACCTACAAAACCCCTCCAGCCATTCTCTAGCCCTTGCTAGACGACAACTAAAGGTCTTAGGAAGAGCAAAGGTTCTGGTACGATACACATACAGAGCGACCGTTCCTATCAAGAAGGAGACCAGGTTAATGGTCTTGAAGCGCAACAGGCCCCATAATGGAAGCTCTGGAAGGGACATTCACGTCCAAGAGCGCTGGGATGCCGTTAACTAGTCTCAATAGCATGTCCCGATTCCTCACTAAAACCCCAAGTGTACCATGTTAATTTCTCAAGGCCCTTTTTACTTCCAGAGACTTACAGGTTTGTCAGTTTACAGTCCACGAGCAGGGACGCGAGTGCTGATGGTCTACTATGAGGGAAAAGGACGGCGGCATGGAAGAGGTGAACCTCTCAACTACCCTGGAACGTCTGCAGCGGCAACAAATCCAGGAGCTGTGCACTAGCTTTGCCCCATTGTTCTCAGCCACTCCAGGATGGACTGAACAGGCATACCACTCCATTGACACTGGTAATGCTCACCCAATTAGAACACCACCCTACCGGATGTCCCCTCACGCACGTGCTGCTATAGAACGGGAGATCCATAACATGCTACAGATGGGTATAATCCGCTCATCTACCAGTGCATGGGCATCCCCAGTGGTTCTGGTACCCAAACCAGATGGGGAAATACTCTTTTGCATGGACTACCGTAAGCTAAATGCGGTAACTCATCCAAACAACTATCCAATGCCACGCATCGATGAGCTATTAAAAATGTTAAATAGCATAAAGCTAAGAACCTGCAGGGCCTCACTGGAAGGAAACCTGCTTTGATTCCCCATGTACGGTTACGTTTTGAGTCTTATCAGTTAGCCATTCTTTAATCCATTTAATATGTGCCATGTTAATTTTATATCATTCTAGTTTTTTATTCAAAATGTTGTGTAGTACCAAGTCAAACACCTGACATAAGTCTCAGTATATTGTGTCAACGCTATTACCTTTGTCAACCAAACTTACGATCTCATCAAAAAGAGATCAATTAAACAGGATCGGTTTTCCACAAACCCTTGTTGATTTGCATTATTTACCTTACCCTGCTTTTAATTCTTTATTAATTGAATCCCATATCAGCCACTTCATTATCTTGCCTGGAATCAATGTCAGATTGACAGGCCTATAATTATCTTGGGCATCCTGTTTACTCTTTTTTTAAAATGGCACAACATTAGCTTCCTTCCAGTCTTCTGGAACTTCCCCAGTGCTCCAAGACTTGTTTAAAATTAACATTAACAGTCCAGGATGTTCCTCAGCCAGCTCTGTTAAAAACCCTAGATGCAAGTCATCTAGATCTGCTGATTTAAAAAATATACAATTTTAGTAGCTCCTATTTAGCATCCTCCAAAAATATTAGTGGACTGGAAAGAGTTCTATCATCACCATATGATATTATATGGTGATGATAGAAATCCCAAACAGAAACATTTATTGATCACCCCAAACAGAAATATTTATTGATCACTTCTGCTTAGTACCATAGAGTTGCCTGATACTCTTGTATTTTTTTGTTCTTTAAAAATGTTTAAATCTCACTACCAAACCAGTAGTATTAATGAATTGAGATTCGTGCTAAAACACAAGTCACATCAAAGGCTAAATCTGGTTCACCAAATTCACGGGGCTAGTCCCACTGAAGTAAATGCAATTTATATTTGTGACTAAGTCAAGCAGTATATAGATCAATTACTATTGTGAATTGTTAAGGTTGTTTTTTTTTTGTTTTTTGTTTTGTTTTTTTTGAGAGATGTTGGACAGAAAACCAGAGAGACTGGCATTTTTGATTTGTCCATAGAATAAGACAAGGACAGCCTGATCAGAGGCAATGAAATCTACACCTTAAAACCTAATATGTGCAGAATTCACTAAGGTCATTATGCTTTGGCTATTTTGGGATAAGGGCAGGAGGAGAAAATAACAAAGTTGAGGGCCTTTGACTGACAATTCCCCACTGGCAACCTCATCCTTTTAAAGCAAGGGGACCTTAGCTTCGAGTGCCTCCATCTACAGACTTCAGCCGTGGCAGTATCACACAAAGAGAGGTGGTCTCTTAAGATGATGTTTTCTAGGCCATTGAGGGTTTATTAAGGCAAATCCAACACATTAAATTCTACCCAGACTCCAACAGGCAGCCAATTGACCAGTGGTGTATTCCCAGTTAAAGATACTGATTACCAAATGCATCACCCCAGACTTCAACAGCTCCAGTTTTCAGATTGATTTAAGAAACCAGCCGAGTACTCTAGTCTCAAGGTGACAAAGGCATGGATGAAGGTAGCAAGTTCCACATCTAATATCAGTGAGAAAAATCTCCTAGCCAGCTACAGTTTAGAAGTTGCTCACTGCTGCTATAGGCTATTGTGTTATAAACGGAAATAAAAGCCTGGTCTACTGAATCCCTGCCCTAAATGTAATCCACTAGACTATAGCTACCCCCAGATTAAATGCTGTGTTCTTTTTATTCATGGATGTTACATATGTATTTTAATGGAAGTTGCAGATATGGATGTGGTGGCAGAATTAGGCCTGTTGTTTGAATGTGCAATCCTATATGAAGGTCAGAACATTCAAATTCACTCAGATAGGAAATTGATTTAAAAAAAAATCACCCTTATGTTCCACAGACTCCATTTACTATATCTTTTGTGCACCAGGCTCAGGACTATTGAGAAAGAAAGTGCATACCTTCTATACTTACTGTTTTCAGATACAAAGGTCCTTAGTTCAGTTTCTTGTAGGAATGAATTATTCACATACAAAGAGAATCCTTCATTTGATGTTTGTTGACTTAGATGTCCTATATACCGACTGTCTACATTTGAGTTTGTATTTTTATTTATTTTTTCCAGTATACATTTATTCAATAATCTTTATTATAGTTAGGGTTGAACTTCTTCTCCTGAAGCTTTAAATACATGCATTTAAAATGATGCATCTGAAGAAGTGGGTATTTTACCCATGAAAGCTTATGCTCAAATAAATCTGTTAGTCTTTAAGGTGCCACTGGACTCCTCGTTGTTGATTTTATTTTATTTTATTTTTTTCAATAAAAATAAGGAAATGTTGAGTTAAGGTTGCAGAACAACTTTTAATCTATAGCTCTTTGCTTTTATTGTACAGGATATTATACTATGGTTTCTCATTAGAGCCCTCGTGCAACTCCCCCGAGTGACTGGAAGTCTTTCCTTTGACTTCCGTGGGAGCTGGTCAAGGCCTGTGTGATCATAAACTATATAGCCCTTCAGCCAGGTGCCAATGGCAATAACAAGGGCCAGCTTCAAACTGTCGAGCGGTCCTTCTCTAAAATGAATAAAACACGAGCCAGAGCTACCACCCAGAGCTGTGCTTCTACTTCTGGCTCTAGGAAATTAAAATAGAATTTCCCTGGTCAGCTTTGTGGGTGATTCTTCCCCACTTACAGGTACTCAGCAGTGCTCGGGGAAGGTGAAACCACAAGTACCTTTCCCCAAATACAAAAAAGGAAAACCAAATAAAAAACACTAATGCTATCTATATTCACATGCCCTGTTTTGGTTTTATTGTATGGCGATTATGACTAACATCATGGCTACAATCTATTAATTGTCCAGCGTGTTGTGTTCCAGAATTCTAAGCACATGTCTACAGGGGGACACTCAGTAAAAATCAGGGCAAATCAAGGAAAGGTGTGAAGACACTGTGCTGCATAAATTAAACCATGTTAATCCCATGTGAATACTCTCATTTAGGGGTAAAGTGGTTTTAGTTCAGTGCACCTTAATCCTCCAAAACTAGCTTTGGTTATGAAAGGCTCTGGGAGAGAGAACTGTGGGAGCAGCAGAGGAGTTTGCTTTCTTCTTCTTTGGCTAGTCAATTCTTGCAATAGTTGCTTCCTGGGAAGCAACACAGTGTGGATGGATTCTGAAAAAAGTATGCCTCCGTTTGGGGGGGGTGCACGTGTGTGTGTGTGTGTGAGAAAGAGATTTACACTTATGGCAGTGTGTAGAATGCAGTCACTACACATGTAGCTACATGCCACAGTGAAAGGTTCTGGAAGAAGGACACTACACTGCTATTTTTAGCAGTGTAGGCATGGCAGGCACTGCTTAGCTGTGTAGAGAGCCACAGACTATATATCCTAAGCGTTCAGGCTTGTAGGGAATTCTACTCTCCTCTCCATGGTGAAATCATGCTACACTGTCTACACTACTATTTATACCCATGCCAACTGGACATGCAGTGGCTGTACTCTACGCACTGAAGTAAATGTAGATGTACCTTTAAAATACTGCTAGATCCCATGTCACTGATTTCTCTTCCACTGGGAATCCAACTTGCAAGGCCCTGGATAACTAGGGAGGCAACATCAGTATTTTGAAGTCCTGGCTTTTTAAATTAAAACTGGGGGCAAAACAAAAACCTTAAGAACTACAGATTTAAGAACATTTTAATAGAAGGAAAACCTAAAATACTTCAAATGTACCATTTCTGCACAGGGTACTGGCAGGCCTTTTTGTGTTCGTTGGGATTTCAGCTCTGGGAGCACAGCGCTTCATCAGATTCAA
This sequence comes from Chelonoidis abingdonii, assembly GCF_003597395.2. Taxonomy (NCBI): domain Eukaryota; kingdom Metazoa; phylum Chordata; order Testudines; family Testudinidae; genus Chelonoidis; species Chelonoidis abingdonii. Next base: position 61,776,466 of record NC_133769.1, on the reverse strand, counting down.
AGAAAACATTTAACATCCATCTCAGAACAGTGCTAGGATTTCACCCCTCATCCTAAAACTTTGGTCATTCATATATCTGCTTTCATAAATATTCACCAGCATCTAGAACAATGATCCTTTAAATACCACCACAATACAAATAAAATTAATGGTAAATTAATATGGTAAAATGGTGTGCACATACTCACTCACATACCTACAGCAAGAGTACTGAATTGAGACACACTGCAGTATTATCCATAAAAAAATGAGCACTAATTTAATTAGAGTGTGAACTTTGTCTAAATACAAAGTAATTCAAGGTTATTAGAGGTTATGAGTAATTGGGATGCATTAACAAACCTAAACTGCAGAGACATGTGACATTTCAGTTCCTCCTGGACTGTGTCCACAGGTGAACTGGATGTGATGGTTATGCTAATCATTTAATTAATATCATGCATAAAATTAGCAAATGAAGATTATCATTGGCAAACATTAATTACAAAGGGATAAACTGCAGGTGCCTAGCACTGAAAGCTAACTACTCAGCTCTGTTTCTTTGGGAGTGCTCCTCTCATCTGTCTGCTAATTTATTAATACACAGTGGGGGAGAATACTAGGCAGTGAGTGCGTAGCTCATTATATAAATAATACCTTTATTATAGTTTGACCTCCTCATGTCCTTGATAGTGCAGGTTTCGGTGGAAGTGTCTATTTATAACATAACCTCCTGAGACCTATCTGAAGAAATGTATGCAATTGTAAAGAATAAATGGCTCCCATTAAATGTGAATTGCACACAAGTTTTATTTTTCCCCTTAATTTTATTATGTATTTCTAATAGAGTCGCACCCAGAGGCTCCAGTCAAAATTGGCCTCATTGTGCCAGGCACTGTACAAACATAGGAAGAGACATTCCCTGCCCTTAAAAAGCTCATAATCTAAAACACAAATATAAAGAAGATGGGACCAGAATAGACTCTACAGGCAAAGTACTCATGGTGGTTACTGGTACAAACCGTGGTAGGTTCACTCTTTTTTTCATATTTTATGTTTTGAGCCAGATGTTGGTACCTTTACCCGTGTACTGCATAAGTGGTTTCATGGACTTCGGTGAACTCTTTTTGGATTATTCAACATGGGGAAGGGCCCATGTTTAGTTTATTTCTATTATATTATTGGCATTTAGCTTTCCAGGGGCCATGCCCTCAGATGAAGTGAAAAACTAGGATGGGAGGGGAAGGGATAAAAGAGAAAAAGAGATGGTGAGGCAGATAGTTAAAGGGCTGTAGTGTTAGGGGAAGAGTGGGATGATGAAGGACCAGCATCCAGGCATATAGCAAATGAGGAACAATATATATCCACACAGGCAAAGGGAGTCCTTGCCACACAGAAATCCAAACCACATATTAACTATTTATTGAAGGATGACCAAAGGAGAACAAGAAACATACAATAGGACTGAACTGGAACTGTAATTTACAAAATACGCTATTTATTTTTAAGTGATTTCTCTATTTTTTAAATTCCATGAATGGCATTAGAGGGATTCAGAGCAGTATGGACGCTAGAACAAGATGCTGTTCTTGTAGAGCCAGAACTATGCTTAACACAATGAATTGCTTCATAGGGTTGGCCATCATGAATTAGGGCGTGACCCAGTAAAACAGATAAATAAACCCATCCCTATTCAGGAAAGCACTATGCAGGGGAACTAATTCAATGTCAGCACTTACTCTGCAAGAGTTTATGTAAAGAACATATGACATCACAGGGAAAAACAAGAAAAATACATGTAGAAACATCATGTGCAGTGATGTCTAGGACATCACAAATAGAAGATTGTGATTTATTGTTGGAATAAGCAGCAGAAGATGAACTGTAAAACAGACACTGTCCAAAAGTTAGCATTTGTAGCCCATAAGGCCAGTTTGCTAGCTTTCTATATTGCATAATGTGTTTTCTTGGTTGGTCTGATTCATATTTTATTATATCCTATTAGTGAATTATATTTTGGGGGGGTTATGTTTAATTCCAGTTTATGGTATTCATAAGAGTTATTCAGAATAGTTGTCTGTAATGCAAGTAATTTACAGGCTTGCATGGTTAGCTAGAGCAAGTCAGTGTGAATATTGTAACCTTTGGCATAGATAAATGGCCTACCGGTGGTCCCTCTTAACTTTGGGGAACCAAACAAAGAACTGAATCTATTTACCTTAGGTCTGGAGCAGACCAGTAATCTCAGGGCACATTGCAGAACATGGAAGTCGTGAGTTAAGCCAAGGGTAATTGTACCAGGCATGAGATAATTCATATTAATACGTCATAATATGTTAACCTATAGCGTAAGTGTACCCAAAGATTTGTAGGTAAGGAAATAAGATTTGGGCATGGTAGGTTAGGTCTAGATTCCAGCAGTGGGCAGTACTGGGACCCTATACAAGGGCAAACAACCATGCAGGAGGGATCGCTTTTTCTTTATCTTCTATCAAGCTATCAGCTCACCTTTGCAATACAGCCTAGCTACTCAACACTCAAACCTAATCCCTACTGACTTGGGAAGCCTGGACCATCAGTTCCTAGGGCAGGACAGAGACAAGGCTGGTCCTCTGTCTCCTACCACCAGGTCTTCAGGGAAGGGTGTGAGTATGCTAGCTTAAATAGTCTTTTAGAATAGAAAAATGTTACCATTGGGTCATAGAATTGTATTACTATTTTGTAACTCTGTGTTAATTAGTATTTATTGTTCTTTCATTCATGCTAATAAAGATCTTATCAATTTGGTATTGTCCTCAGTGTAAGTGTCCTTGACACACCCCCCAAGAGTCCTCTCACAATATTGAACTCTGTATTGTCTAACCCCGTAGCCTGAATTGGGACAAGAACCTAAAATATCTTCTGATCAGATCGGTGGCAAGCCATACTAAACTAGCCTATAAATTCAAGTCAACACATCTCTCGTGATAAAGAACATTGCAGTAGAAGTACAGAAAACATAACATAGAAAGCATTTTATCCCATATCCTTGCTAGGCATCAGCAGATCGTAAGCTCTTTAGGCGCTGTAAGGTAATTAATTGGGTTTGTTTGTTTTTTTTTTGAGCAAGCAGCAGCAAGAAACTTATTAAGGGCTTCAGCATTACGCAGATGCTGTGGCTTTGTCTCTCTTGACTCCCTTGTATCTATTTTTACCAAATCTGTGACCGTTCATGTGTAACCACAGCCTCTTGCCTCTCTTCAAGTGTCAGAATCCTGGGGACGTTAAATCCCTTCAAACAGGTTTTTCTTCATTTCATTTCCTGATGCTCCTCCCTTCTTTGCTGCTGTTCTCATTGCTTAGGGAAAAAACATTTAATTTAATATAAGCTACAGTCTGTCTGCTAAGACATTAATGCTCTTGGCTTCTGCCCTCTTTGGTAATTGGTGAAGAGCAGAATGTATTTTAAAAGCTGCAGAGAGGTTTTTGAAGCTCTGCCTGGTAGCTGTTGGGCAACATACACCTACACTGGGTATTAATCTTTCCCAAGTCCCATATAATAGGTACTCATTGATGTAAGAGATGATCCTTAGCAACATCTGAATAGCACAGACGACACCACAACATAAGAAGTAGGTGTGTGTGCAGCAGTGGCCTTTACCCAATTTGAGGGGTGCTGGGCTGGCTCCCCAAATCAGAGCAGCCTGATTTTTCTTCTTTTAAAAATTTTGCTTTAGGGACCAAAACACATTTAATTGCAAATTTAAAACAAATAACACTTTCTAAGAGATTTATAAAAATCCAGGGAACTTACTGTCACAAAATATTAAAGGTGTTTTTTTTTAAAAAAAAAAATTAACTATGTGCATAAGAATAGTGTCCACTAATACAGACAGTGAGGATGAGACTACAGTCATCATCCATCAGGCTGTAGTGAAAGCACCAGCTAGGTTCAGAATAAAACACCTCCTCCCCCGCTACCCCTCCTGGCCCTGCGTGATTTACAGGTACATTACTGGGGATTTACTTGGAGAATTCACTGACAACGCTGGAAACATATCCACATGGACCAATGATCTGTTTCAGTATGGCAATCCTTATGGTCCCATTTTAAGCATTGTAGATTTGTAAACAGATAAGAAAATGGATAGGTCCAATTTTAATGGGTCTTTGATCATTTGTCTCATGTCATGCTGCTGCAGGGGATAGTCCATTTCACTTAGCAATTTTTGTTCTCTCAAATATAAAGCTTTGGGATAGGGTGTTGCTGAATCCATTTGATAGCTCCCAGACACTCCAGAAGCACTTTCTCCTCCCTCCTCCTCCTGCCTTCCAGCTACTTCTAACCACTGTTTTGGACTGTTGCTGAAGAGAGGACACTGATACAGTTTAGCATTCCATTACATCTCCCCCTTTTAAGTCCTACATTTCTTCCATTTACAAGATCAGGCTGTCTTTGGAGTTCAGTTTATTGAATGTCTGATGTTCCCCTCTGGTGTTATCTGGACCAGTGATCTGCTAGGTCACTCCATCCTTGAGTCTGGGAGCCAGCCTTAACCTGCTCTGCTGTGAGAACCCCCACTCCCAGGCTGTTCACACACCACCTCTGGCATGTAAGCTGCTCCTTGGATTGTGCAACCGAAATGACACTAGCCAATATCTACAGCCCCAGACATAACCCTAGGAACCTCAGTCTTGCAGTGTCCAGTTATGCCCACTGGACACGGCAAGCTTATGAGTTCATCAGTTTAACAAAAATGGATATGCACCGGGCTTGTTATCCCAAGGGGAATCTGACATGCTTTAAACCAAACTCACTGCTTCAAGTAGAACAAACAAACAGATGTAATGACAAAGATTAAGTGATTTTAAGTCAAAGCATAATAAGTTGGATTTAGTCAAAAGAAATAAAAGCAATACCCATTCTAATCTGATCGTAACACTTTCAATGCCCTTATAAACTTAGATGCTTCTCACCACAGGCTGGCTCGTTGCCCTTCAGCCAGTCTCTCCTCTTTGATCAGTGCTTCAGTCGCTTGGTGGTGGTGTCTGTAGATGCAGGTGGAAGAGAGAGGAAGAGCAAAAGTCTCTCCTTTTTATCATGTCCTTTCTTCCCTCTTGGCTTTGCCCCCCCCCTTCAGAGTCAGGTGACCATTAGCTCATCGCAGTCCCAAACTTAACAAACGAAGGGGCTGACTCATTCGACTCCAACATATTCTTTGTTGTTGCCTAGGCCAGTGTCCTTTATTTTTGTGAGGCTGGGCTGGGTTTGTCCCATACATGCTCTGATGAGGTGTGAACTGCTTCTGGAGAGCCTGGGCTTACTTTAAGCCATGAGGACACATTCTCACCCTCATAGCTATATACATGAAATTACAACCTATAACATTACTATAACAACAATGCTCAGTACATCATGAGCCTTCCGAAGACACCCAACATGACAAACTTTGCATTAGATACCACATCATCATATAATAAAGATGAACATGGGGCTGTTGGTGGTCCCCCGAGGTACAGAACATCAGTCTCTAAATCACATTTTCTAATTACATTACTTGAATGCATAACAACTTGGTCATCTGGCTGTCCATTAGTTGCAATGACTAGCTGTGATCTGTCTTGAGCTGGAATTCTTGAGTCATCACTACTTCTGTATCTACCATCTGTGGGGATAGTTTGTTCTTTCTGAGGGTATGTCTACACTACCCACCAGATTGACGGGTAGCGATCGGTTTATCAGGGATCAATATATCACGTCTCATCTAGATGCGATATGTGGATCCCCGAACACGCTCCTGTCGACTCCGGAACTCCACCAGGGTGAGTGGCAGTAGTGGAGTCGACAGGGGGAGCCACGGCCGTCGATCCTGTGCCGTGAGGATGGGAGGTAAGTTGAAATAAGATACTTCAACTTCAGCTATGCTATTCCTGTAGCTGAAGTTGCATATCTTACATCAACCCCGCCTCCTAGTGTAGACCACGCCACAGGAACAATATTGACAATTCCTGTTGAACTCCCCACTGGCAGTTTTAATTAGAGATCAACTGGGCTCTGAATTCTCTCTTTACAACAGCTGGAGTTGTCCATCCTTTGTCTCCACCCAATTTGACATGAACTTGGTATCCAGGCTCTAGACCTAGCAATTCTGAGTGATGTATGTTGTAAAAGAGTTCATAAGCTCTTTAACCTTTATATCTGATTTGGTTATTCTTGTCATGTGTGGCCACTCTGTTTTCTTTTCCAGAGTTGGAAAAGTAGTTGAGTTGTCTTCCCATCCAGAGTTGTACTGGAGTATATCCAATAGCTGCTATTGGAATTGATCTGTAACTCAGAAGAGCAAGTAATGAATATTCCTGGTTGTAGAATTTTCTTGGCTGTCTGTACAGCTCTTTCAATCTCTCTATTCACCTGTGGGTAATGTGGGCTGCTAGTAATATCATCAAAATCATATTTCATAGGGAATGTTAAATTCTTCTGCAGTGACTTGCAGTCTGTTGTCCATCACTAGTTCTGGAATATCAAAGTGAGCAAAAATGCACTTCAGTTTCTTGATGACACTGCAACATGTTAAGTCTTACATATAATATTATTTCTATATAACTGGTAAAATATCCAGGATGACCAGGTCCTCTGAATTTGCATAAATCTGCAGCTAGTCTCTTCCTCTAGTCTGGGAGAGGTTTTGTTAAGAAAGGTTTTTTGTGTTGTTAGTCTGTTAATTCTGCAATGTTCACATGCAGATACTTCATTGTTTATGACCTTGCTCATGCCTGGCCTCTACACTGGCTGGTTGACCTTTTCACTGCATTTAGTTAATAACTTTCATGGATCAGGATTAGAATTTCTCCTCTTATTTTGTTTGGAATTACAATACAATTGCCTTTAATCAGGAGTCCATTTGACTCTCTTAATTGTCATTGCACCATAAAAGTAAACTTTTGTCACTCTTGGTGTCCTTTAGACACTTGTACGAGCTGCTCTCAAAGTAACATAGAACTCCCTGAAGTCGCATGTCTGTCAAGGCTGATTTTTTTGGTATCCGAAGTAGTGAAAAAATTATCTATTAACCCAATAACTAGCCTGTGATATTTTAATGTTTTGCATTCCCCTAATCAGTTTTCAGCCAAGGTATGTAGAGCTCATATAAAACATTCAACATTTTCCTCTCATTCTTGAATTCTCTGGTGAAAACATGCTCTTTTGTAAATCACATTTCTGAGGTATAAAGTATCCATCAAGCATAGCCAGAACCCTTTCATAGTCATCTTTGTGACTATCTTCACTAAAGTCAAAAGATTGAAAGATCTGCTCTGCCTCCATCTCCATAACATAAATTAAAGATACCTATATATTTCCAGTTTTCTTGTGAAGCTTGTTTGCAATTCAAAATCTTGAAAAAATACTACTTCCAGTCTGCCCATTATGAAGGTTTGTCAAAGCCAAAGTTCTGTGAGGCATTGAAGAGTGGCATGTTGATGCGAATCTATTACCTTTGTTGTTTTCCTTCTGTTTATCATATTGTGTACTTCTGTTCCAGATAGGGTGACCAGATGTCCCAATTTTATAGGGACAGTTCCGATATTTGGAGCTTTTTATTATATAGGCTCTTACTGCCCCCTACCTCATCCCGATTTTTCATGCTTGCTGTCTGGTCACCCTAGTTCCAGATATGGACCGGTCACAGAGCTTGCTTATACACGCCCCAGATGTGTGCTCATCACAAGATCCTTTGAGGCTCTACCAGGAATGGCTGAGGTTTGTTTAAAGTATTTTGCAGACAGTGCCACCTAGTGGCTGAACAGTATGACACTTTAGTATTCCATTACAGGGACCAAGTTTGTTGGATTTCAGGAAATACTTCAGGGGGGTCAGGTAGACTGTCTTGTTCATATTGGGTCAGTTTATATTCTTTGCATTTTTTAAAAATTGGATTGTGTACCTACCTTAGAGCTACTAAACAACTATATTTTTATAAAACTATAGTAATCAAACAAGAACTAACAATAGTGCAGACAGGTGGTGTGAAAGTTTCCCCACCTCTGTCTGTTAATACAGTTAAGCTCTCTATTTACAGAACTGTTCAGAAAAATAACATTTCAAAATTTAATACAGTAGTTTTGAAAGGAATGTTTTTCATTTTGAAATTTTTCACAATATTTTTAATTGAAAATATCTAGTCTGTTCTTTCATTTCCCCACAATCTTTCCCCAACCCCCTTTTTTAGTTCTCCCCACCCCATTAGTACATTTTCCCCCACTTTGCCACTGAAACAGGTTAGGGCAGGAAAGGGTAAGTATAGGGGGAAATGTTTTGTTAACCACTAGGCTAAAAGTTATAAGTTAGGATACTCCCCCAGGATGTGGGAGACTCCCCTGACAGCTCAAGTCCTCTCTCTTCCTAATGATGAGAAGACAATTGAACAGGATCTGCTACAGTGCAGGTGAGAACCCTAACCACTGGCCTATACAGTCATTCTAACTCTGTGCCCCAATTAATATTTAATTATTCAACTATATAATTAAAATGGAACAACTTCAATAGGAGAGATTGAGGGACCCTTTCCCTCCACCCTGTCAAACTATTCCATAGCCCAGGGGCTAGGGCACAAGGTAGTAGGTCACTATTCAAATCCTTCCTTCTCCTCTGGCAGAATGGGGAGTTGAATGGGGGCGGAGGAGGGGGTCTCCTACATCTCAGCCAAGTGCTCTAACCACTGGGCTAAGGGTTACTTTTTCTCCCCCACTCCCTGCTGTTTTGTGTGAACTCACCTGAGGGACCTGATGCTCAGAGGCTGCCTAGTGTACTTTTCCTCTGGTTTGTGAATTACTCTGGGGCTTAGGAGGGAGACAGACGTGTGGGTGCCTAGAGTGTGGCAGCAGTACACATGTGCACAAACTGAAACTTAGGCAATGAGTGAGGTTAGGTGCAAGCCAGGTTAGGTGGCAGCTGAGCAGGAGTTTTGTGGATCAGTTTTTGTGTACAAATGGCCACTATAAAGTGGTGTGAGAGGATTAGGACTACATTAGGACCATGATCTGCTACTTTTTCTCTATGGGCAGACCTCGGCTCCCATGCAGCCCCACCCCTACCCCTTGAAATCACTGGGGATCCATGCAGAACAAGTTTTGCAGGAGTGAGGCACAAGGTCTCAATTCTGGTTTCTAGAGGTGAAGGTCTAGTGTGTTAATCCATCACTCTGAGTAACCCCTTAAAGAAATTCTGGCCTGGTCTACACTACGCGTTTAAATCGATTTAAAGAGCGTTAAATCGATTTAACGCTGTACCCGTCCACACTACAACGCCCTTTATATCGATATAAAGGGCTCTTTAAATCGATTTCTAATCGATTTGCTGTACTCCACCCCGACGAGAGGAGTACGCCTAAATTCGATATTAACATATCGGATTACGGTTAGTGTGATGGAAATCGACGTTATTGCCTCCGGGCGGTATCCCACAGTGCAACACACTGACCGCTCTGGACAGCAATCTGAACTCGGATGCAGCGGGCAGGTAAACAGGAAAAGCCCCGCGAAACTTTTGAATTACATTTCCTGTTTGCCCAGCGTAGAGCTCTGATCAGCATTGGCTGGCGATGCAGTCTCAAATCCAAAAAGAGCTCCAGCATGGACCGTACGGGAGATACTAGATCTGATCGCCTGTATGGGGAGACAAATCTGTTGTATCAGAGCTCCGTTACAGAACACGAAATGCCAAAGCGTTTTTTGAAAAAAAAATCTCCAGGATACACAGCGCTGTTTGTGACAAGCGTAACGGGAAGCCAGAAACTCAAATGGACGCTCATGGATGGAGGGGGTACTGAGGGACTCCAGCTATCCACAGTCCACAGCAGTCTCTGAAAAGTATTTGCATTCTTGCTGAGCTCCCAATGTCTGTAGGTTCAAAAACACAGTGTCTGGCGTGGTTCAGGGAACAGCTCCTCAGTTTCTTTCCCCCCACCCCCACGTGAAAGAAAAGGGAAAGAAATCATTTCTTGACTACTTTCAATGTCACCCTATGTGTACTGAATGCTGCTGGTAGACGGGATGCTGCAGCAGTGAAGAGCAGTATCCTGCTCCTCTCCCTCTCCCCGCCCCGGTGATAGATGGTGCAATAGGGACTAGTAACCATCCTCGATGAATATCTAACATGTTGACATCGACGGCCAACATTGCTTGGCGTTACTCCCAGTCGGATAGGACACGAACGGCTAATAATCCAGCTTCATCATAGCAACTGGAGGCTTCAGCCCCCCTCCCTTTCTGTTGTAAAGAAAAGATTCTGTACTGCCTGGACTGTCATAGCAGCAGCATGCTGGGCCTCCTTCTCCCCCACACCGCTTAATTCCTGCCTCCGACTATCATTACGGCCGGGGGAGGCTGCCTCCCCCTCATTTTATGTCACTAAACACTCAGTGTTTCTATTCCTGCATTCTTTATTACTTCATGACACAAAGGGCAGGACACTGCCACGGTAGACCAGGAATGGTGCGGGAGAGGGAGTGGAAGCAACGGGTTCGGGTTGTTGCAGGGGCACCGCTCTGTGAATTACTGACACGAGCAGCTGTGCTCGTGATACACTGGTCCTCTAGATACATGCTATGCCCTTATTCTAGGCAGGAACTGACTCTATTTTTAGAAACCATAAGGGAGGGGATTGAACTCAGTCCCCAAGTGAGTCAATCCTCCATTTTTGCTTTTGCTTTGTGCCGCCCCAAGCCGATTTCACGCCCAGGGGCACTCATCGATAGCAGCGGGACAGTTACAGAGGAGGAGAGATAACCGTCATCTCATTGCAAAGTTTTTCTCTTTGCCAGTAGACGGTACACCCTTTGACGACCTTCCGGACCTACGTACATACGAAGTCTCTCGGCTATCATGGGCTGAAAGCAAGGTAGAACATGCGGCTGTGTCAAAGCGACTGGAGTATCTCGCCCTCTCTCACTCCACGGCACTTCCAGCTAACACATACTCAGTGCCGGGGTTAAAAACAAAATGCTCGAAGGGCTCCATGGTTGACGCGCGTGCTACTGGCGTCTGCCAGGGCAAATCCAGAGGAAAAGAATGGCGCCGAATAGGACTTGTCAGACTGCATGTTTCCTCCTCCCCGCAGAGGAAGGAATGACTGACGACATGATTAGCCGATGACAACCCCACCCCAGTGACAAATAATGATTCTAACCCAGAATTCCAAGGGGGCAGGGAGACTGTGGGAAACTACCGCGGATCATCCAGTACACATACGGTGCCGGAAAAAAAAAATGCTGAACGGGCTCCATGGTTGCCGTGCTATGGCGTCTGCCAGGGCAATCCAGGGAAAAACGGCGCGAAAGGATTGTCAGCTGATGTTTTCCCGGAGGAAGGAATGACTGACTACATTTACCCAGAACCACCCGTGACAATAATGATTCAACCCAGAATTCCAAGGGGCGGGGGAGACCGCGGGAACTATGGGATACCTACGGAAGAGCTACCCACAGTGCAACCCTTCAGAAATCGACGTTAGCCTCGGACCATGGACGCACAACGCCGAATTACTGTGCCTAGTGTGACTGCTTGAAATCAAATTTATAATATCAGTTTTATAAAACCGATTTTAGCTAATTCGATATTATCCCTTAGTGTAGACGTGGCCTCTGTTAGTCAGAGAGTCAGAGTTTAAGGCCAGAAGGAACCACTAGATTGTTTAGTTTGACCTCCATATATCACAGGGTAACACCTCTGTGACGCTCTGTACCTAGGGGGAACACCCTACACCCCCATGTTCATCTTTATAAAATGATTGTGCGGTATCCAATGCAAAGTTTGTCATGTTGGGTGTTTTTGGAAGGCTCATAATGTACTAAGCATGGTTGTTATAGTGATGTTATAGTAATTGTTACAGTAAGGTTATAGGTTATAATTTCATGTGTATAGTTATGAGACTAAAAATGTATCCTCATGGCTTAAAGCAAGCCAATGCAAAAACTCTCCAAGAACAGAGAGGCAGTTCACACCTCATCAGGGCATGGATGGGACAAACCCCGCCCAGCCTCAGAAGAACAATGGACATTGGCTTAGGCAGCAACAAAAGAATCTGTTAGACTCTCGAGGGAGTCACCCCCTTCCTTTGGTCAGTTTGGGACTGTGATGATGTAATGCTCACCTGACTCTAAAGGCAGGGGGTGGGGGGGAAGCCAAGACTAAAGAAGAGACATTTTGTCACACTCTCGCTCTTCCACCTACATCTACAGACACCACCACCACCACCACGTGATTGAAACATTGATCAAAGGGGAGAGCCTGACTGAAAAGTAATCAGCCAGCCTGTGGTGAGAAGCATCTAAGTTTTTAAGGACATTGAAAGTCTTAAAATCAACTTAGAATGTGTTTTACTTTTATTTCATTTGACCAAATCTGACTTGTTATGCTTTGATTTATAATTACTTAAAATCTATCTTTATAGCTAATAAATTTGTTTGTTTATTCTACTTGAAGCAGTCCATTTGGTTTGCAGTGTGTTAGAGGTTCCCCTTGGGATAACAAGCCCGGTGCATATCAATTTCTTTGTTAAATTGATGAACTCATATAAGCTTGCAACATCCAGCAAGCAAACTGGCAAGACTGAGGGACCGGAGATATTGGCTAGTGTCATTCAATTGCAAGTAGCTGGGAGCAGCTTACATGCCAGAGGCTGTGTGTGAACAGCCCAGGAGTGGGGGTTCTCACAGCAGAGCAGGTTAAGGCTGGCTCCCAGAGTCAAGGATTGGAGTGGCCTAGCAGATCACCAGATAACACCAGAGGGGAACATCACAACCTCCCAGCACCTACACGCTAAACCCAACAACTGAAATGAGACCAAAGTATTACAGCCCACAGGAAACTAGATTGTTATATGCCACAAGCAGAGAACGGGAGGGATTGAAGGGCACCAGTGGTTGAGACACCGCCACAGTGGCAGATAAATGATGAAGTGAGATATACCCAAATAATCCTGGCAAGTGACCCACACCCAAGTGCTGCAGAGGAAGGTGAAAACTCCCTGGGTCACTGCCAGTCTGACCTGGGAGAAAATCCCTTCCTGATCCCACATGTGGTGAACAGTTAGACCCTGAGCATGTGAGTAAAAATCAACCAGCCAAGCACCTGAGAGAGAGAGTGCATGCTTGATGTCACCTCAGACACCTGACCCACACTACCCAATGTCCCATCTCCAGTCATGGTCATCCCTGGTGCTTCAGAGGAAGGAGATTTAAAAAAAAACTCCTCCCACAATACATTGGTTGAGAAGGGAAATCCTTACTGCTGCCAGTGGCTGACTGGAACCCTGAAGCATGAGATTTAGGAACATAAGTCAAACCAGAAGTGAGCCCCAGGGTTGTTGAACCCTGCCCCCTACCATCACAAACAACCCCATCATACAATTGCCCTCATAACTTTTTCCAGCTCTCTTCAAACTACTGTAGTTAAGTTGTTTGCTCCCACAAATCCTATTGGGAGGTTGTTCCAGAACCTCATCCCTCTGACACTTAGAAACATTCTTCTAATTTCCAGCCTGATTTTGTTCCTGTCCAGTTTATATCTATTTGTTCTTGTGCCAACATTGTCCTTGAGCTTGCATAATTCTTCACCCACCCTTCTATTTACCCCACCTAATTACTTGTTCACTAATAATTCTTCATTTTGCTCTTATTACTCCTGGGCCCAAACAATTACTAATATCAAGCTTTTCTCAATAAATGGTCTATTTTGTCTGCTCCATCACCCACTTGAGTCCTTCCTGACTATCAGTAAGCCTTACATAAACAAATAAAACTTCATGATAATTAAGCCTGGACAGTTATATTGATTTTTTTTTTCTTAGTGGAAGTAGTCTGATTTTGGTATTAATATGCATTAACATATCCTATTTGCTTTTTTGTTTGAGACTCATAATTCTTGAGGATAATAAAATATTAAGGAGATTAATACAAGGCAGTTTGCCTACTAAAGTTCATTCCTTTTTAGCATCTGTCAAATGAAGGCAAAGATCTGTGAGGAAAAATGTTTTTATGCCTGGATAACAGAGTACACTTATGATAAGCTGCTTGGTAAACCTTGCCAGAAATTAGTTTAGAAGTTTCTTTTCATGGCTTGGCTATTCCACCATTCATCTGTGCCCTATACATTTACTAAACATCTTTTAGACATACACCTCTACCTCAATATAGTGTGGTCCTCAGGAGACAAAAAATCTCACCAAGTTAGAGGTGAGGATGTGTTATATCGAACTTGCTTTGCCTCCCCCTCTGCCCCCTTTCCCTGACCACCCCTTCCAGAGACCCCTGTCCCTAATCACCCCCAGGACCCCACCTCCTACCCAACCCCCCCTGGTCCCTGTCCCCTGACTACTCCAACCCCTATCCACATCCTCTGCCCCCTGACAGGCACTCACTGGCAGTGGCGGGAAGCAGAGCAATGTGGCCCCAGCCCGCTTCACTCGGCCACCTCCCAGCCATGGTGTTCTGCTTCCTGCCGCCAGTGAGTGCGGGGAGGTTGGGGAAAAGATGCCGTCCGCACTCACCAGCGGTGGAAAGCAGAGTGATGTGGCCCCAGCCCCAGCTATGTCACTGGGCAGGAGGGTTGGGAAAAGGTTCCACACTCACCTGCAGTGGGAACCGGAGCACTGCAGCTGGGAGCTGGCAGAGTGGTGCGAGATGGGGCCAGGCTGCTCCGCTTCTGCCACTGCTGGTGAGTGCAGGGGGGATCCCTTCCCCCAAGCCCCATCCCCCGAGCGACATGGCTGGGGTCAGGGTGAAGGAAGCAGAGTGGACTGTCTTTGCTTCCAAGTAAAAGTAACTGTTGGTAGCCTTTACCTCATTCCTATTTGTACAGATTCCCATTTTCTCAGAAGCCCAAATTCGAGTAACAAGGGTGTTGAAGGTCAGAACTGAGGTTCATTGGAAGGATTTTCTATTGAAGATTTTACAGTTCCTGGATGTGGCAAATATGACATTTATTTACACTCCTCTGGCTGAAAAGAGCCCTACATTACCCTTGGATGTAATGTGTCCTGTTCTATTGTAAAAAGAACAGGAGTACTTGTGGCACCTTAGAGACTAACAAATTTATTTGAGTGTAAGCTTTCATGGGCTAAAACCCACTTCATCGGATGCATGCAGTGGAAAATACAGTAGGAAGATATATATACACACAGGGGACATGAAAAAGGGTTGTCACCATACTAACTATAATGAGAGTAATCAGTTAAGGTGAGCTATATCAACAGGAGAAAAAAATTTTGTAGTGAATCAGAATACCCATTGCAACAGTTGACAAGAAGGTGTGAGTAACAGTAGGGGAAAATTTAGCATGGGGAAATAGTTTTACTTTGTTAATGATCATCCACTCCTACTCTTTATTCAAGCCTAATTTAATGTGTCCAGTTTGCAAATTAATCCAATCTGGCTGTTTCGTGTTAGAGTCTGTTTTTGAAGTTATTTTGTTGGAGTATTGTGGACTTTACCTACTATTGCTATACTTACTACATGCCTCCAGCTTTCATTCAGACACACCACACGATCCATTGTCTACAGCCAAGTCCAAGATACAACCTGCATTTGCTCCAACCCCTCAGACAAAGCCAACACCTACAAGATCTCTATCAATCATTTTATACAACTACAATATCCACCTGCTGAAGTAAGAAACAGATTGACAGCGCCAGACGTCACCTACTACAGGACAGGCCCAACAAAGAAAGTACAGAACGCCACTAGATGTAATGTTCAGCCCTCAACTAAAACCTCTTCAGTGCATCATCAATGATCCCTCACTCTCACAGATCTTGGGGACAGGCCAGTCCTCGCTTACAGACGCCCCCACCTGAACCAAATCTCATCAGCAACTACATACCACACAACAAAAACGCAACCCAGGAACTATCCTTGCAACAAAAGCCCATTGCCAGCTCTGTCCACATATTATTCAGGGACACCATCATAGGACCTAATCACATGAGCGCACTATCAGAGGCTTGTTCACCGCATATCTACCAATGGATATATGCCATCATTCTAGCAATGCCTCTCTGCCATGTACATTGACCAAACCAGACAGTCTCTGTGCAATGGAATAAAGGACACAAATCAATGTCAAGAATTATGACTTCAAAAGCCAGTTGGATAAAACTTCAACCTCCCTGTCATCTCAGTTACAGACCTCAAATCACAATACTCCAACAAAAAACTTCAAGAACAGACTCCAATGAGCTATGCTCAAATAAATTTGTAGTCTCTAAGGCCAGTCTACACTGCGACTTTAAATCGGTTTAATGGCCGATATATCCCGATTTAACGCTGTATCCGTCACATGCTCGTCATGTAAATAACTCGAGAGTTTATAACCGGCTGCTCTTATAAATTCGATTTCGGAACTCCTCCCAAATGAAGTATTGGAGTACGCTAAATCGATAGTGAAACTCGGAGTTAGGTTCATGTGACGGAAATCGCGTTATTGGCCTCGGGCGGCATCCAGAGTGCAGCACTGACGTCTCTGGACAGCAATCTGAACTCGGATGCAGCGGGCAGGTAAACAGGAAAAGCCCCGCGAACTTTGAATTACATTTCCTGCTTGCCGCAGCGTGGAGCTCTGATCAGCACGGCTGGCAATGCAGTTTGAAATCGAAAAAGAGCTCCAGCATAGACCGTACGGAGATACTAGGTCTGATCGCTGTAATGGGGAGACAATCTGTTGTATGCAGCTCCGTTCCAGAACACGAAAATGCCAAAGCGTTTGAATAAAAACTCCAGATACACAGCCGTGTGACAAGCGTAACGGGAAGCCAGAGACTCAAATGACGCTCATGAAGGAGGGAGGGGGTACTGAGGACTCCAGCTCCATCAGTCCACACAGTCTCTGATAAATGCATTCTTGGCTGAGCTCCAATGTCTGTAGGTTCAAAACACAGTGTCTGGCGTGGTTCAGGGAACAGCTCCTCAGTTTATTTCCCCCACCACCACGTGAAAAAAAAAGGGAAAGATTGCTGTGCTATGGCGTTGCTCAATGCACTCCGCGAAAAGGCGCCAAAGGTTGTCTGCTGCTTTCACAAAGGGAGGGTAGGCTGTACCCAGCACACCCGGGGCAGTGGTTTTCTGCCTCATCAGGCACTGTGCTCTCAACACGGAAGTGGGAACTAGGGATAGCTGAGGAACAGCTACCCACAGTGCACCGCTCTGAAACGATGTACTGGACCATGGACGCAAACAATCGATTTCGGGATCCCACTGTGGACGCGCTAAACCGATTTTATTAGATCTGTTTTGTAATATCGGTTTAAGCTAATTCGAAATAATCGTGCAGTGTAGACGTAGATGCCACAAGTTCTTCTCATTCTTTTTGCTGATACAGACTAACCTGTTCTATTGTATTTATCATATTTTGGGTTAATGTGAACTTTGAGCCGGTGGGGTGGGGTGGGCTGAGTCTGCGTCGCTCACTGCTGCTGGTACCAGGCGCCTTGCTAACCCACCCAGGCCACCCTGGACCCCATGTTCTCCTGAAGCATGGGGGCCCCCAAAGCACGGCAAGCCCAAACATTGGTGGAGCTAGGCCCATGTTCCTAAATATTAGTGGAGCACAGGCACCACAGGCCCATATAACTTGCCGCCTGTGCATGGAGACTGACTTACTACAACCATATGAATAAATATAAGGTCAGCAGCCAGTCAGAGGTATATTCAGCTTCAGTTGACAGAAAGACCAAAGCAGATAAAAAAATGTATCTTTTAACCCCAGAGGTTTAACATCAGGAAAGCTATTTAAAACAAAAAAGATCAAATTTTGCCTGTCTTTTGAGGAGGCATTTGTCTTTAATGAACTTTGGGATATCACTGAATTATTCTCCTTGCAGGGTACAATGGGTGAGGAAAAAAATTGAGACTGGCTTAATGCCTGAACTTGTGAAACAAGATGTCACCAATGTAAAAAATGGAAGAAAATATCCTTATTTCTCACAATTCTATAAATATTAACATTTTACTACACTCAATTCCAGTTCGAGTATTGCAGTGTTTATATTTTATTTCCTTTTATTTTCCATCCTCCTCGAGCAGGGACAGAGCTTAAGTAAAATACTAACCCCACTGAAGACAAAGGGAGTTTTGCCACTGATTTTAATGGAACCAGGATTTCACCTCAAGCCTCTGCAAGAAGATTCACAAATGTTTTTCTATATTCACTCAGTTCTACTTAGTGATTTGTTTAAATTCACAGATATAAGGCAAAAAAATTAAAATGCTTGCTCATGACCCAACCACCACATGGATGTTCATTTGAGGCCACAAGTGGGCTGCACCCACATCACATTTGACACTACACAGTCAAACCTTCCTTTAAATTCCCTCTGCTCTTCCCAAGGGTTTCTGCTTGGAGAGCTACCCAGACCCATTTCAGAATTTCTTGCAATAATTAAAAACAAATAAAAATAATGTCCTGAACACAGCTGTGCTGGCCTGAATGGTGGAAGGCAATGTAACTGAATAGCATGTAAAAGCTGTATTTGAAAATCTGTGTGTTTTTCTCTATATCTGTACTATAAGCTACAGGTGTAATTTCCAGCTTGCATAGACATATTGATGCTACCGCTCACTGAACTAGCGTGCTAAAAATAGTAGGCAACAGTGGTATGAGCTAGCTGCCCCAAGTATGTACCCATACTTTGGCTGTAGATATGTACTGTTCTAGCCCAATTTTCAATCAGTAAATATGTCAGGGGCAGAGGGGAGACGCAGTTTTGTATTAATAGAAAAGTGTATATCAGGGGTCGGCAACCTTTTGGAAGTGCTGTGCCAAGTTTTCATTTCTTCACTCTGATTTAAGGTTTTGTGTGCCAGTAACATATTTTAATGTTTTTAGAAGGTCTCTTTCTAGAAGTCTATAATATATAACTAAACTATTGTTGTATGTAAAGTAAATAAGGTTCTTAAAATGTTTAAGAAGCTTCATTTAAAATTAAATTAAAATACAGAGCCCCCTGGACTGGTGGTCAGGACCTGGGCAGGAAACATTTAATTTCTTCTGCAGATAATATTAAGCAGATGCTGTCAGGAAATAAATGATCATTGTTAAGGTGGTAGTTTATCATGGAGGTCATAGATTTCATGACTTTCCATGACCTCCATGACTTCTGCAGTAGCCAGTGCCCCTGGTTCAGGGGCAGCTCAGGCAGCCCCTGTGCCAGGCGCACCGGCCACTGCTGGGGCAGTTTCAGGCCCCCGCCTCTTCTCCCCAGCAGCAGATTTTGGGCATGAGAGGGAGCGGGGGCACCCGATGGGGTGAGGCAGGCTCTGGGCGGTACTTACCTGGGGGGCTCCCCTGAAGCAGCAACATCCCCCTCACTCAGCTGCTAGGCAGAGATATGGCCCGGCAGCTCTGGAGACTGCCTCTGCCCAGAGTGCTGGCTTCGCAGCTCCCTTTGGCCAGGATCCATGGCTAATGGGAGCTGTGGGGGCAGTGCCTGCAGGTGAAGACAGCACACAGAGCTGCCTGACCATGCCTCTGGCTAGCTGCTGAGGGTGCCCCCCAGGTAAGTGTCATTCAAAGCTCGCCTCACCCCATCCAATGCCCGAACCCCCTGCCACACAAACTCTGCTGCTGCTGGAGGGAGGCACAAAGCCAAGTAGGGGCAGCCCTCCCCCCTCCCCGGGCCATCAGGGGGCCCCAGGCAGCCCCCCTCAAGTTTTATTCAGTGGTATTTTTAGTAAGTCATGGACAGGTCATGGGCCGTGAATTTTTGTTTGCTACCTGTGACCTGTTCCTGACTTTTACTAAAAATATGCGTGACTAAAATGTAGCTTTAACCATTGTAAATTAAATTGCCTTATTCATTCCCTTATCCCAATCAAGTTTAAAATCTTATCACATATACCAATATATTCGTTTCCATTATATTTCCTGCTGACATTTGATCACGCATTAGAGATCCTTGATATTAAGGGAAATGCCAATTCCAGTTTGAATGTTCTTTCCTAGCATATTAAGGACCAAATTATGGCTCTAAGAGCCAGTGAAGTGCAAAATGGTGTGTGGGAAAGCATCTTAAGAATCTGAATGGTGTTAAGGGGAGGAATAACACCTGTATAAGGCATTATGCCTCCTTGGACATCAGGGGAAATCTGCTGAGCAGTGGTAATGCTACATCATCATAGTGTAGCGTAGGGTGTAGTGAACTTCTGTGACACTCTCCAGAGATACCCAGGACTGTGAGGCACCTCCACCACCACCTGCCCTTACCATGAGGCAATCTTTTCTGTACTTGTTATGGGTCTGCTCCCTGAAATCCGCAGCCTTGGGCAGCACAAGCATTACCTTCCTGTCCCCCTCTCTCAGCCTTGCTCTCTGTGTACAGGGAGTGATAGGCACATACCAGTCTCCAAGTACTTGGAGCATTCCCTGCAGTGGCCAGGCCCTGATCAACTGAACACTCATGGAATGTCCGTGCCTGCTGTTCCCAAAGGAACAGTACATAGCAGCTTGTAAGATTCAACTTGGGATTATCACTTTGCTTAACACCACAGCACTGAGTTACATTTATAGTGAAAACAAGAAAAAGTGTATTATCAAAGAACAGAGTTTCAAGTGATAGTGAATAATAATATTGGAAACAAATGGTTACATACAAAACAAAATCATAACATACTTTCTAAAGACTAAACTTAACTAACAGATTAACCTCCTGTCTAAAAAAGTTTCTCATCCAACATTCTCTCCAATTTTTTCAGGTGAGCCTGATTGAGATTCCACTCTCATGCAGCAAATTTGCTGTCCATTTACTTCCTAACTGAGGGATGCCAGGGTATCTTATTTGACCCCCAAATAAGTACAGCAAACCTTTGAAGTACACCTCAAGATAAGGTTCTCCCCTTCCACTGTTTTTTTCCTTCCTTCCAAAAGTCTTACAATCCTTCATTTGCATGAGTTCAGCTGGTGGTAGGAGGCCCATTGTGAATGAGAGTACTCAATTTACATGTAAACAGATGGGTAAACAGAAAATCTGCTTTTACCTTTGCTGATGACCAATTTCCATATACTAACTTCATGAATATTGTGGCAAATTGCCAGTACTGTTCTCTGGGTCTCACGCTTTCTCTTCTCTGGGGTAGGTTCAGGGCGATATTGCTTGCCTCTGAACCAGTTCTTAATCACTCCCCTAGTGTCCTTGGAGGAGGGGAGTGGAGAGGGAG
>NC_133769.1:61752394-61754047 GCF_003597395.2 Chelonoidis abingdonii | reverse complement strand
AGTCAGGTGCTCTAATTGGCCACAGCTGTTCTAGTTAATCTAAAGCAAACCTTCCTCCCTTGGCAGGGAATAAGGCCCCCTGCTAACACTCTTATGCTGCCTTCTGGCCATGCTGTATCACAATATATTTTGTGTTTGTACACAAACACAGACACATATACCTCCTTACAGAATATCTGTGCCTACATTTCACAATGACATTGATGACCACTGTGACACTAGCTTTTATTTAAGATGACATTTTGATTAATTAGAATGTACATACCAGACTGAAGATTCCTGTAACCCCTATGCACCCCGTCTATGTCCCTTGTCAGATAATACTAAGATTACTGGATCACAGTTTCCTCTGTCACCTCCCTATGCTGCTGCCAGTACTAGCTAGTACGCAAGAGGCCAGGGACATACCTGCACATCATCAATGGTGGCACTGAGTGCCCCTCGCCATTACAATCCAGGCTGCAACCTAATGGCTGCTTCCTCAGTGGGTTTGCTGCCTCCTCTTGATATACACCACCCACTGTGCCCATTCAGGGAAGTTAAAATAGGGCCTTAAGTATTTAGGTCGCTGTTGAGCTTCTAAGGCATTAGCTGGAGTGGGAATGGTGGGTTCTGCACTGCTCCATTAGGAACTCTGAAAGCCACAGTGGTTGCCTGGGCATTCAGAGGAAGTGTAACTGCTGCTGCACCTCTTACATAGATGCTGTCTTCTCTGCAGCCAGCCACACCCAGCCTTCCCCTTTTAAGGTGAAACTAGCCCTGGGACACTATAGAATTTGTGCTCAAGAGAGGTAGGTCCCCTCCACAGCAGGCAGTCACAGTCTGAGGCATGATGTTGCTAAGGGCAACATACCATATACTGCTTCATTTCCACCAGTGGCTGGGCTCCCCCTCCACTACTCTTCTCCTAATCCAAGCATTTTAATCATTCTTAATATCTATAAAAGTGGAGTGGGAGACCATCTTAAGCTTCATTCATGGCTTTGTTCCCATCTATACTATTTAATACAAAGGAAGACATATGAGATAGAATTTGTACAGGTGACATTAAAAATACCTGATGAATCCTTAGTGGCCAAATCATTTTTTGAGACACATGCCATGCCCATCAAACTAAGAGAGACAGGCTTCGTCTACACTACGGGATAAATTCGAATTAGCTTAAACCGATTTTATAAAACAGATATTATAAAGTCGANCGTGGGGGAAGAGAGAGGAATTTTTTGGAGCTGTCACTCCCTGCTCACGTTCTAAGGACTGGAAGAATACACCATCATCACCTGCATCATTTTAAAAGTTTCGAGCCTTCCCCACCCTGCTTCTACACTATGCAAATTATGCAGCTCCGACTCCAAGACGGACTCCCCCCTCACCCTCACGCCGCTGTGCCTTCTCTACAGCAAACAGTTGTGAACATTCAAACAATTCCCCTGCCTCTTCTCAAGCAAACAGGACTGGGTCGTTTTTTAGATAAGCAGCTCCAGGGAGCCCAGTCTCCGGTTTGTTGTGAACAGGCATTCTGGGAACCCTCCTAATACCCTGGAGGCCAATTACAGCGCTTTTGTGGCACACCTGCGGAGCAGCGCTGCTCACAGCACTGCAATCCGTTAAGACCCCAATGCAGACCAGGGTACAGCCAGCGCTGCAGCCACC
>NC_133769.1:61727306-61752294 GCF_003597395.2 Chelonoidis abingdonii | reverse complement strand
TAAGTGTCCCAGGTCACTGGGTGGGGGCTCGAGCCGGTTATGCATGGTGTTATTGAAACGGAACCCCTGGATACTGAACCTGGCCCTTGTTGCTGCCAATTCAGAGGGGCAGAAGGGTTACAAGTAGATATATGTCTCTGAAAGATTTCATTTGATAAGAACATAAGAATGGCCTTACTGGCTCAGACCAATGGTCCATCTAGGTAAAATCCTTGCCCCCTTAAAGTCAATGGTACACTGCCAAGATTTCACCCAAGATTCCTTCCTTTTGTTTTACACTCTACCCAACAGCTTGCCTGATGTAAGGGAACTCCATACTGGCCCAGAAGTCCACATTAGTGGCTTACATAATATGAGACACATTGTTTTAAAGCAAATAAATTGCCCTTACAGCTCCACAATGCTTATTTCACCTGAGCTAAGCACTATAGAAAATGGCTTTTCAAACAACCTGCATGAAGAGGATCCATTGTACGCCAAACTCAGAATTGAGCTTTTGACTACAGATTAATAACTCCTATATGGGTTCCTTCAATATGCATACATGGCAAACTTTTCTTTCAACACATATGGGAATATTTTGCAGCAGAGAAAATTTTTGCTCTGCAAGAGCTACTCCCCACAAAAATGTGTTAATCAAATTGGGAATAAAATAAATCATCCTCTTTTTGTGCAAAAACACTTGGGTTCCAGTTCCAGTGTTTAAATCAATGGAAGCTGTGCACGTACATACCTTGGCAGAATTTGTCCCTAAGGTCCCAATACTGCAATGAGCTCCACACAAAGCCCTAATAAAGTTGGTCCACTCATACAGAGTTCATTGCAGGATTAGGGCCTTAGGGACAAAGTCTGCATATACACAACTTCCATTGACCACAACAGCAGGTTTATAATTTCTTACTGCACTGAGCAAAATACTTAAGCAAATAAAAACAGGTAATTAAAGGTAAAACTAAAGCCAGAAAACATTAAAGTAAGAGATCTAAAATACAGAGGAGGTTGTCCCTTGAAACAAGATCCTTGAAGTACTTATGTGGAACTGAAACCAATATTATTAGTTGATTGATAGGCTAATTTTTAATTCAGCTTGTCTTTCAATATGCCCATATATTTTATTCATTCTGTACATTGCTGGTCTTTGCTTTAGGTTGATAATTGCCTTGTTCTGACCTGGGGTTGATTTTCCAGGCTGTGATTGAGGTTTTCAACTTGATAAGGTTTTGAAATGAGAGCCTAGCTGTAATACTCCAAAACACTGAGTCATAACTCACCCTTCATTAATATACAGATTATGGAGTCTCTAACTCAGTTTTCTGTCTTCTTCATTAGTGATGGCTTAGGGGTGATGGAGTCAGAGTGTGTGTGATCTATCTTCAAGTCCTCATGCTTTGATGAGGAGGAAAAGGCATACAAAACCCCTTAGCTAGTTTGCGTGTTAAAGGGCACTGCTGGCAGGTGGCTGGTTTAAGATCAGAAACCTTCTTTCTGGTGCCAGCAAGGGCAACCTCTTTTCAATGACATGAATTGGTAATACAGGGGATATTAAATACACATAAATAGTCCCTATTATCCTCTTAAACTCAATTTAATAGTCTGTATTAGCCAAAATTCTGAGCATGGTATTTCTCATTGTGTCACTTTGTCCTGATTCCTCCAGTCCCCAGCAGCTTGAATGCCTTTGACACATCACTACTCTTTAATTCTAGCTAAGCACAGAAATCTTCAAGGATTTTTTTTTTCTGGGTGGAAGCTAGTTTTCTCTAAAATATTCAGTTTTAGATTGTACCTGCATATTACTTACCTACTGTATTTCTTGTGCAGAATAGAACAAAAGTGCTTGAATAATGCATAAAACCTCTTAAAATGCATTTTGCAATAAAGTGCTTTATATTAAGCATTGTAAAATTATTACTGCACATCACTTTTATTATGTAGCTCATCTTAAATGGGGCAGAATATTTTAATAGTCTGAGAAAAGTCATAGTTTATAGCTTAAAACTGTAGATATATCTAATTTTCCCCCCATAAAATATGCACACATGATTTTCAGCCCAATTTAACTAATGTGTTTTGGAAAGACTTTACAATATAAATGTAACAAACTTCAGTCAAGACACAAAATAATAGATAAGTAGGATTAATAGTAACTGGTTTTTTTTCATTTTACACATTCAAATTTTGAAACATGAATCACTCTAGGTAGGTTGCCTCAGTATTATCATGCAGAGTTACAGAGCTGTGCCGGTTAAAGGGCTACAGAACTGCAAATAGTCAGCATTAAACTGTCAAAACATCATAAGCTATTCACAATGTATTTACCCATAAATAAATAAATGAAAGAATTTTTTAAATTACACCCATTCTTGAATTGATTATTAACTGCTGTATTGGAGTGTTTCTGTCACAATGTAACCTTACAGGTCTGATTCACTCCTGAACAGAGATCTGCTAAGAGCCTAGTTCCTGAATAGGGGAGGCTGTCAGGAAGCCTGATTCTCTGTTGCAGTCCACACTGACCCATGCCTAAGTGCAAGTTAGAGCAACCCTTAGTTTGCTAACAGTCCCAAAGGTCCATATGCCAATCAGGGTTAGCCTGAGTGCCTCATACTCTGACACCTAACAGGCTCCTTATGGCAGAGCTAGAGGGAAATGGGGACAGCACTGGAGCTTACACTAGCTGAGAGCTTCCCCACAGAGCTGGTCTTAACTGACCAGATCTGGCTGCTTTCTGGACCCTTTCGGACATGCCAGAACACCAGAAAGAAACTGGCCCAGAGATACTATCTTGCTCTCATTGAAATCAGTGGAGATAGGAACAGATCCTAAAATTGAACAAACTGCAGCAAAAACAACACCTTTGCAAATCATTGATTAGACAGATTCAAAGTGTTCTGAAAAAGCTAACAATTTCAAATCCATCTGATCAAAATGGCTAAGCTGTTAACACATTTTTCATCTTGGAAGCAGATGGCTGATTCACAAATCAAGAGCTACTGTGGAGAAATATCTTAACTGGTGTTAATGATGATAACCAGAACTCATGAACTGGGCAACTAATGCATTATTAAGAGTTGCCTTCTTATATAGCAGACATGGGGGAAAATGCTGCTAGTTTTTCTCAGGCCAGAACCACTGAGTTTATTAAAATATCAATAAATTTGGTCTATTATGATTCATTGGACAACACTTGTGCATAATTTTGCTATGTAGTGTTTTTGTAGCAAATCTGTAAATGTGGAAGATATGTATACATTTTATTTAAAATGGTTGAAAGGCTGCCTTAATATATTCAGTTTACAATAAAAAAACTGAAAACATGGTCTTGGAAACCTAATGTTATACTTCACATGATTGATCATATTGGAGTCAAAACATAGTTATACAGTCATCTGACTTCATTTAAAAAAACTGAATATTACTATTCATGGAAAGATGGGATTGAAAGCAGGCGAAGCTGAAGTCCTGTATCTGTAGAAGAAATATAGCACACACAGTGGCAGTGCAAGCTTACTTATTAAACTGCCCCATCAGCATGACTTTACAATGACCTTGATGTAGCACCCTTAAGGCAAAAGGGCAGTTCCATCTCCAGGCCTGTTCCATTCTTGCACTCCCTGAGGAGATTTGATGGTCCCACTTACTATGGTGGTCATCTGACCACTAGGACTAGGTCTATTGAAACAAATCCATGAACACATTCATACACACAGCATAGTTATTAGCTAAGTAACATTGGAGAGAGGCCAAATGGGAAGTATTTGAGTACGTTTAGACTAGGGTTTGGGTCCAAAATTCCATTTTGTAGGATCAAGAGAATGGTTTTGGGATTAAAAGAATATAATTTCTACCAAATTTCTGTAATATGAGGGAAAGAATTCAAGATTTTCTGCTCCAAAAGTACAAGTTTCTGCTACAAACTAAGCGCTAGCTCTCTGTTACTAAAAGACTCAGATTGGGCTGGAAGGCACCAACATGGCATATCAGCACCTATTTCATGCTGCCTGCTTGTTCTGCAGAACCTAACCTTTATTTTTTTAAGTGAGTCTTTGGCTCCAGTAGTTATTGAGATCTATTCCATTCACATTGAGGTAACTGATGCTGTGACCTCTTCCTCATAGAGCATATTATTGACTTTAATGGGACCAAGATTTCACCCTTGATCTTTGCTACTAAAGTACTGCTTATCTGTAGTTATCATAAAGATAACATTTTTTTCAGTCAATGTGTAAGACCATAACAGATTGATTATAACTGTGTATTTTGTCCTTTTCCCACCACACTTTGAAATTTGAAAACTGAACATCCCTGATACTGCAAATAGACCCATTTGCTACTATTGATAAAGGGCATCTTCAGTCCAACAAGGGATAACAATAACAATAAGTTCTCAGGTGGTGTGTTTCATCAGTAGATCTCAAAGCACTTTTCAAAGAGGTAGGTATAATTTTCCCCTTTTACAGATGAGGAAACTGAGGCACAGAGGGGAAGTGTGTCACAGCAGGTTAGTGGTAGATGTGGGAATACATCCCAGATCTGAGTCCCAGCTCAGTGCTCTGTCCTCTTGGTCACATTGTTACAATGCTTAACAGCTAAGCGTTGTTCATGGTTTCTTGTCAAGTTACAATTGGCTTACTTCCAGTGGAATAAACACCATTAAAAATATTTTAACCTTTTCTTAAAGACACAGAAAAAAGAATAAAACAGTTAAAGCACTTAAACTTAAAGCATCAAATAAGGCTTTCATTTTGGCAAATTTCCATATCTCCTTTCCCTGCAGCTAGAGAGTCTTTTCTAGGGACTGACTGTTTAAGATGCTCAACTGTCCTTTTGGAGGAAAAGAGTTTATTTAAATAGTCTTGGTGTTTTTGAATCCAGCTGATTCCTTTAAGACAAAAAACAGAACAGACACATAAAAGTGGAGAAAAACAAAGCAAATTACAAAGATAGAAAATACGGTTTCAGTCACTGGTGCTGACTTCCATTTGAGGCGCACTCCAAAGGTTTGCTCTACTTATCTGGGGGTCAAATAACATACCCTGGTGCTGGGGGGGCAGGCATTGCTTTTTGCTGCCTCTTAGGGCACACATCAGTGTTGCAAAGGTATAGTTGTCTTGGTGATTAAGCCAGACTCCTCTTAAAACAGAAGGCAAAAAGAAAGCAAAGTGGAGCAGGCAACTGATGTGAGAGAGGGGGGGAAACAACAGAAAACTAAGGCTGCAACCCAGGTGTTCAAGATTTAACCCAAGTAACTGAAGGTAGTCGTGTCATCTGGTTCCTTTGTCCTGGCCCAGTCTGCTCAGGATGACTATCAAATGATGCCATGGTAATCCCTGGTCTACACAGACAAAGGGGTAGCAGCCATAATTGTTAAGCTTGCTTATTCCAGTCTAAGTGTCCCATTGTTCATCTGAGGGTCACTCAATGGGAGCAGTGTCCAAGAAGTGTTGGCAACAGCACGTCATTAAAATTAATCAGTCAAAACACATTTTGGTAATTTTAACCAGAAACACTTGCCCCTCCCCCTTGCATTTCTAGAATGTTCCAGCTCATTCTCATGCCAACCCAGGACTTTAATAGGAGCCTTCAGGGGGATATGCACAAGAGGGGTCAAGAAGGGGAATCCCCCCCACAATTAGTGAGGACACAGAACTCCTCTGGGACCAAGACAGAGCTCCTCCGGCCAGGACCGGCACTAGGGGTTTGAACGCCCTAGGCGGCCGGTAATTTTGCCGCCCCGCACGCTGGTCCCGCGGCTCTGGTGGAGCTGCCACAGTGGTGCCTGCAGAGGGTCTGGTGGTCCGCGGCTCCGGTGGAGCTGCCGCAGTCATGCCTGCGGGCGGTCCAGCCGGAGCTGACACTGAGGCAGCCAAGTGTCTGCAGCACGACTGCGGCAGCTCCACCGGAGCCGCAGAGCGCGGACCCTCCGCAGGCACCACTGTGGCAGCTCCACCAGAGCCGCCTGCCGCCCTCCCCAAATGAAGACGCCCACCAAAAATCTGGCACCCTAGGCGATTGCCTACGGCTGCCAAGTGTAGCGCCAGCAAGGCCGGTGCAACCAGTTAGGCGGAGTAGGCGTGCCTAGGGACCGAGATTTGGGGCGTGCAAGAGCGCCCTCCATTTTTTTTAAATGGTTGAGCAGCCGCGCTGCTGGGACGAGAGGGAGTCTGAGCTACCAGCGGGAGCCAGCAGCCAAGGGTGTCCCCTGGTCAGGGCGCTGCCGGAGGGGCGGCAGGCAGCTCCGTGAGCTGCCGCAGTGGTGCCTGTGGACGGTCTGCAGTCCGCAGCTCAGATGGAGCTGCCGCAGTTGTGCCTGCGGACGGCAGTGCTGCGCGGCCTCCGGAGGACCGCCTGCAGGCACACCAGACCCTCCGCAGGCACCGCTGCGGCAGCTCACTGAGGCCGCGGGAACCAGCGCGCGGGGCAGTGAAATTGCCGTCCGCCCAGGGCGCTCAAAACCCTAGAGCCGGTCCTGAGCGCCGGCCTTGCCTCTGGCTCTGGGACCATGCGAGGAGATCCCACTCCTCCAGTTGCCATGGGAAAGCAAGTTCCTCTGGCTCCGGCATGGGGAGATAACAGCTCCTCCAGCCCTAGGGCCACAGCAGGGAGAACCAGCTTCTTCAGCTGCTGGGAGACAGCAAGCTCCTCCAGCTGAAGGGAGGGTGGGGAGAACCAACTTCTCTAGCTACAGGGGTGGGGAGAGGGGGAGAGTCAGCTCCTCTGGCCATGGGGGACACAGGAGGTGCTTCTCCAAAAGCAGCTAAATTTTTATTCCCTTGCGCACCGCTGAGCCTTGAAGACCACTTATCACAATTCTTTTAAACTTAAATAATCCAGTTTGTACCAGTCTTCAACTTTTGGTGACTTTCAAAACAATTTTATGTTAGGGTGATAATTTGTTACCTTGGACAACTTAAAGTATAGGCTTCTGTACAACACCACTCACCAAAGTGTTTGGCGAATATGAGCTAAAGTTTATTTAAAATTATTTTTGCTCTGCCCTTTCAATTTGTTGGAACCTGAACTAGTATATAGAAACTAGTTATCCACAAATTTGCAGCTGACAAAGACTAAATCAGTTGAAACATTTATACTTCACAAAATTCTTAATTAAGTAAGTCTGCCTTTCTAACGACCTAATTTTTGTCAGTATAATTTGCTATTAATAAAGCTATACAGCTGATATTCTGTAACCAGGATTTGATTACATAGGTTTAATTGCATATAGGTGGTTCAAGTTATTTATGAGATTTCACTTCATGTTACACTTTATTTTTGTGTTTACAAATGTTTTTTTCCAGTAAATTAAGGAAGAAAGCTACGTGGTGAACACACTAGTAAATTAAACCATTGCACTATAGCAGGGGTCCACAACCTATGGCACGCATATCAAAGACGGCATGCGAGCTGATTTTTAATGGCACGCTGCTGCCTGCCAGGGTCCCTCTCAGCCCGCTGCTGAACTCCGGCAGTGGGCTGAGCCAGACTCCGGCAGGCAGCAGTGTGCCATTAAAAATGCTGCCTCACCCAACCCACTCTTTTCCACCCTCCGCCTACCGCTGTCTCTGGCAGGGGCAGGGGGAAGAAGCAACCTTGGTCCTGCTGGCTGCTGCTGTACGGCAGGCTCCATTGGCAGCCAAGCTTCCCCCTCCCATGCTTCTTCCCCAGCTTGCTGCATCGAACCCCACCTTCTCTCCCTCCCTGCCCCTGATGGCCCTTGCGAGGGAGGGAAGAAGAGCAGTCCCAGCGCCCTTGCTGCTCATTCCAGTAAGGAGGCGGGAAGGGGAGGCAGGAGCAGGGCCTTGGGGAAGGGGGGTAGGAATGGAGTGTATCCCTCCAGACCTCTACTGTGAGCTGCTCAGGCCAGGGGACTGGGAGCACCCCCCTGATCCCAGCCCCACCCAGCCCTTTGCTCTGACCCCTGCATCTCCCTTGCACCCCAGCTCCCTGCATCCCCCTCACGACCCCATACCTGACCCCTGCATCTTCCACACGTACCCAGCCCCCCCACACCTCCTGCCCTGACTATTGCATCCCCCACATCCCTACCCCCATCCTGAGCACCAAATGGGAGCTCCTGCACACATACCCCCACATTCCCACCTGCACCCCTTGCACCAAATGGGAGCTGCCCAGGTAAGCACTCCACACCCAAACCTCCTGCCCCAACCCTGAGCCTCTTCCCTCATTCTAGCTCCTGGCTAGACCCTGCACCCCAACTCCCAGCCTGCTCCTTCACCTCCAGCCCTGTGCTCAGTGCACCCCCACCCTCAGCTCAGTGCAGAGAGAGAGAGGAAGAGAATGGGCCAGAACCAGGGAGAAGGTAACCAGCCGCCGGCCCCACTCAGCCCGCTGCCTACCTGGGTTCTGGCTGCAGGGCCCACTCAGCCCGCTGCCAACCTAGGTGAACAGAACCCCAGGCTGGGAGTAGGCTGAGCAGGCTGGCGGCTCAAGATCAGCATTTTAATTTTAAATGAAGCTTCTTAAACCTTTTGAAAACCTAGTTTACTTTACCTACAACCGTAGTTTAGTTATAATATATATAGACTTATAGAGAGAAACCCAAAAAACATTAAAATGTATTACCGCCACACAAAACCTTAAATTAAAGAGAATAAATGAAGACTCGGCACACCACTTCCGAAAGGTTGCTGATCCCTGCACTACAGGTTTCAGTGGTAGCTGTGTTAGTCTGTATCAACCAAAAAAATGAGGAGTCCTTGCGGCACCTTAGAGACTAACAAATTTTATTTGGGCATAAGCTTTCGAGGGCTAGAACCCACTTCATCAGATGTATGAAGTAAAAGATACAAGAGCAAGTATAAATACATGAAAAGATGTGGGTTGCTTTACCAAGTGTTAAGTCAGTCTAATGAGATAAATCAATTAACAGCAGAGGAGAAATAACTTTTGTAGTGGTAAGAGAGTGGCCCATTATAGACAGTTGATAACAAGGTGTGAGTAACAGTAGAGAGAAATCAGTATTGGGGAAATTAAGTTTAGGTTTTGTAATGACCCAGCCACTTCCAGTCTTTATTCAGGCCTAATCTGATGGTATCTAGTTTGCAAATTAATTCCAGTTCTGCAGCTTCATGTTGGAGTCTGTTTTTGAAGATTTTTTTGTTGAAGAATTGCCACTTTGAGGTCTGTTATTCAGGGGCGGCTCTAGACATTTTGCCGCCCCAAGCACGGCAGCATGCCGCGGGAGGTGCTCTGCCAGTGGCTGGTCCTGCAGCTCCGGTGGACCGTCTGCAGGCATGCCTGCGGATGGTCCGCTGGTCCCGCGGCTCCACCGGACCCTCAGTAGGTATGCTGCCGAAGGCTGGCTGCCTTCCGTCCTCCCGGCGACCGGCAGTGCACCCCCTATGGCATGGCGCCCCAAGCTCGTGCTTGGTGTGCTGGGGCCTGGAGCTGCCCCTGCTGTTATTAAGTGACCGGAGAGATTGAAGTGTTCTCCTACTGGTTTTTGAATGTTATGATTCCTGATGTCAGATTTGTGTCCATTTATTCTTTTGCATAAAGACTGTCCGGTTTGGCCAATGTACATAGCAGAGGGGCATTGCTGGCACATGATGGCATATATCACATTGGTAGATGTGCAGGTGAACAAGCCCTGGATGGTGTGACTGATGTGGTTAGGTCCTATGATGGTGTCCCTTTAATAGATATGTGGACAGAGTTGGCACTGGGTTTTTTGTAGCAGGGTTTAGTTCCTGGGTTGGTGTTTTTGTTGTGTGGTGAGTATTTGCTTCAGGTTGTGGGGCTGTCTGTAAACGAGGGCTGGCTTGTCTCCCACGGTCTGTGAGAGTGAGGGATCATTCTTCAGGATAGGTAAAAATACACACCCACACACACACACACGCACACATAGCTCTTGAATTTTGCACTCCTTATGCATTGGCAATTTCAGGGCCTACAGAATATTCCTATTTAATTCTGCTAAAATAGGAATAGTCTTTCATTTCACTTAAAACTTTTTTTTTATTCTTGATTAATGTCTAGATGGCCTGACAGCTCTCTGTTGGATGCAGATGCTTCATATTTGAATCTTATCTCCACAGAGGTTTCAAGTTTAAGCATTTTATAGCCATGTCCCTATTTCAATTTCAGATTTTACCTTGTGTTAAACTGTTGTTTCCTAGGGTACAGTATGTCATATGAGAACAGTATAAACCTGTACTGAGCGTTAGTAAGTATTTAAATAATGAACTTTTTAAGACTCACTAACCATAACCTATTCCCTTCTTTCATTATAGGAAAGGAGAATCATGTTGACACTCATTTGCTCAAGGGTTGTTAAGTTTGTTCTTTGATTACATTGCAAATTGCTTGGCACCAGCAGGACAGCAGTTACTGTGAAAGAAAATAAAAAGGGCCATTGCATCGTCATGAAATATGCTCTTTGTGTTCTTTTATGTTGTAACGTTGCACAATTAAACCATTACACTTAATTATCTCTAATTATAGAGTGGTTATTAAGCGATGCCTAACGTTTTTTTAAAAATTATTCATTCATGATAAAAGAAAAATGTGTTCTCTGCAAGTACACGTATCTAATAATTACACAGTTATTACCTGAATACACCATAGAGCAATCTTCATGCAAATCGTGGATTTTTAAATACCTTTGGAATAGCTTTTCCCCTATAAGCATTTTCAATAAATTTGCCTTTATACGTTGTTTAGCTGAATGTTAGAATTCTTTTGCTACGTTATATCATGTTACATAAGCCCAGTACCCATTTCATTGAAAATATACATCCTCCATGTAAAGCAGTAAGGCTAAAGCAACCAAGCCTCAAAGTAGCATAGCAAACAGTTCAGAAACTTTCAAAACTTCTGGAAAATGGCTTTTAGGGCCTGGGGGAGACACTGCTTTTAAAGATAAGATTTTCTTTCTATAACTAACTGACACTTGTAGAGCTTTTCATCCGTAGATTGGATAAGTAACTTTCTTCTCGCTCTTTTTTAAAATAAA
Source organism: Chelonoidis abingdonii (assembly GCF_003597395.2). Lineage (NCBI taxonomy): Eukaryota > Metazoa > Chordata > Testudines > Testudinidae > Chelonoidis > Chelonoidis abingdonii. Next base: position 61,741,319 of record NC_133769.1, on the reverse strand, counting down.
GAAAATGAGGACACGGAGGTGCAGAGACGCTAACTTGACTTGTTTTGCAGTGCTGGGCACTAGTAGAATCAGGAATGAACTCCAGGTCTTCTGGTACTTATCCCTTAAACAATGCTGCCTCTAGAATTTACTTTTCCAAGTAATTTGTTTGGAAAAGTATATATTGCACCTTTAGTCAATCCTCTTACTGGCAAATTGGTTTAGGTGATCTACAGGTTTTTTTTATTAATAATATTATTATTATTATTATTTATTATTATTATTATGGGCAAAATTCTCCCCTCTGGTATATGTGGGAACCATCCATTAAAGTTAATGAGATTTGCACAGGTCTAACTGAGGGCTGAATTTCTGTCAGATGCACTTACTTTGTAAACATGCACCAAACTATATGTGCTGTATGTAGCTGTTCAAGGATGTTCTGTCCCTTTAACACGCAGCTCTAAGGTGAGCATGTCCTGATCCTAGTTCTGTATGGAATATGGGAGATGTAGCTCCCTGAGAGATGTCTGAGAAATGTAGCCTCAGCTGCAATGCCAAATGTTAGTGGAAGCAGAATGTAAGAAGCTGCCTCTTACTTAAGAGTGGAAAAAGATCTAGAGAACAGTAACTTCTTGCTGTTTAAGATCCTTGAGGAGACCAGGACAAGAGAAACACTCAGCCCAGGAGGGTCTGTAGGAGAAAGCTGTGAGGAGTCAGGACACAAGAGGAGTGCAACAAGAGAAGGAAAAGGGACAGCACAGTACCGGGCAGGTGACCCACTGTTAATATCTCTCCTTGTTTAGGATCTTCATGATGAGGCTTCTGGAGAGGGCTGAAGGAAGTCTCCTCACCCTCCAACCTTTCAACCTCTGCATCAACAAGCAGAAGACCAAGTCAGACGCTGGAGGAGAAAAGACTGTAGATTGAACCAGGGAGAACCAAGAGAAGAGATCACTAAAGTCAGGGAGGGCTGTAAAAGAGTTTAGCTGGACTCTTGTTTTACCCAAGGAACAGAGGATTTGTCCAAAGATGAAATCGCTCTACAAGCCTGAAGAAACAGGTAGCAGCTTCTTCACAATACTGGGCCAAGTAAGCAGCTGTTACGCTAGTATATTAAAAAAATATACAAATAAAGTAGTGTTACGACAGTTTACCCCAATCATATAGTGACTGGAAAGCTAGCTTGTGGTCACTAAATTAGGGTGAACTGCAAAGAATGGGGCAGACAGTCCCCAAAAAGCTGGTGGATATTCCAATACTTAGATTTACCAAGCCAGCATAAAACAGCTTCTTTATTACCTTACTAGTTACTTATAAGTCCAAACAACACAGTTCCCTTAAAGTGATCCAGCCTCAGGCCTCCATCCAGGTACCCAGGGCCGGCTCAGGCTTTTTTGCTGCCCCAAAGGCGAAGGGGGGGAGGAAGCCGCGGTTCGGCGGCAGCTCAACCGTACCATTTCATTCCTCAGTGGCAATTGGGCGGCAGGTCCTTCACTCCGAGAGGGACTGAGGGACCCACCGCCAAATTGCCACCAGAGACCCGGACGTGCCGCCCCCTCCCATTGGCTGCCCCAAGCACCTGCTTCATTTACTAGTGCCTGGAGCCAGCCCTGCAGGTACCTACATCAAATATGATGATTTCTGAAAATCTTATTTCATCATATAAAAGAAAAGGTACTAACAGACACATTACCTCCTAGGTTATAATATTCCAGATCTTGCCCAAATGCGCACTGCAGCCAATTCTTATTAACTAAACTAAAATTTATTAAATGAGAGAGTATGGTTAACAGATCAGTATACATACAGACATGAGTTCAATTCATTTAGGTGCAGATTCATGACAGAGATGGAACTGTCTGTTTACAGGCAGCATCTAAGATACATACAATTAGTATTACTTCTGACAATATAGGTTTGCATTTCAAAGTTCTAGCCTATTTAGCATGAATGGCCCTAATCATCATTCCCATACCTTTCTAACATTACTTTAAAGATGGGCTTTAACTCATTCAGCCTGTAAGCTGTTTAACCCTTTCTAGCCATGCATCACACATATAAATGATTCACTAACGTATAATCTTTTAGCCACCTTCTTCAATTATATAGAAGGCATCTTAACCAGTTAAGCAGATTTATTGGTGGTATAACAGTGCAAAACATGTAAGCTGGCATATTCTTCCAAAACATTGATTAAAACAACAACAAAAATGCTGGTCGTATTTTTGCTGAGCCCTAGCTGAGTACTAATATTTTTTTTAACTGAGCTATTGCACAACAAATTGAGTAGCAGTGTTGTAACAGGGTAAATAGCAATCTGCTCTCCATGGGATTCCAGCTGAGTTACTAACAGATAATGACCCACAATTAATGAGTGACTTCTTTAAGCAATCCTCTGACACATCAGTTGAAACACACCATGTCAAGCCCTTAGTAGGTATAATCAAACAGATTAGCAGAAAGGTCAGTATAAATAGAGAATATGATTTACAAAAAAGGTGGGGCATCCATTCACTTTTGATGAAAAGACTTATGTAGGGGTAGATTTTCACAGTCCATACTTGGTCTGTGCAGGTAAATAAAGGGAATACATCTTGATGCCTTCCTATGCAAGCAAATGGGCAGGGAATTATAGGAACCCTAGCTCCTCCTAACCTACACACTAGCCAGCATAGCTGACTCGGCACACAGGAGAAGTAAACTGCAGTATGGAAAGGGATGATGTAACTTACTTCCCCTCTGAACAAGGTGGAGGAACAGTGACCGTATGAGTCACTATTCATTCCCCAGTCTGCTCCTGCAAGGCACCATGGACAGGTATCGCGGTGTGCAACCCAACACCATCCAGCACATTGTCTTTTCGGAAGTTTTGCCAATGCATGGTATGGAAGAAATGTGTCGCGCTGAGGTGACTGGGAGCAAAGAGCCCCGGTGTGCAATTCTCTCCATCTTATAATGTCATCTATATCCCATACTTTTCACAACTTTGCATCTCTGACAGAAGCATGGAGCCTTCACAGCTCAGCACTATAGGTAGACCTGGCCTGACATGAGTAATTAAACACATGAGGGGGGGGTTCATTCTTTGGAGGATGGGATAGGGGTAAATGAATGATCATGCTGAAAACAGGATGATTGTGCTAAATAAGTAAAATAAGTAAATAGGTCAGAAGACTAACAAGATAGAATGTCTGAGCCAGCTAAGATAAGAGGGAGAACACCCAAGGAACTCCTCACTTAAAGTCGTCCCGGTTATCGTTGTTTCGTTGTTACATCGCTGATCAGTTTAGGGAACATGCTTGTTTAAAGTTGCACAATGCTCCCTTATAACATCATTTGGCAGGTGCCTGCTTTGTCTACTGCTTGGATGAGCAGCCCCTGCTTGTGGGGATTAGAACTGGGGGAGAGGGGGGCAGCAGCCCCCCCCCCCATCAGCTCCCCTAAATTCCCTTAAGTTATGTGGCTCGGCAGCTGCCCAGCAGCAGTTCAGCTGTCCCTCCCAGCACTGCCATGCTGCTCCTGCCCTCTGCCTTGGAGCTGCTCCTGGGAGCTTCCTGCTTCCTAGTGGAGAGGTAAGAGGGGTGCTGATATCAGGATGTCCCCCTGCTCTTGCTCCCCACTCTGTACCCCCTCTTCACAAAGCAGAGGAGAGGGACAGGGCTCTCAGGGACAGAAAGGAGGGAGCTTGCTGCAAGCTGTTGCTTCCTGTCTGAACTGCTGATCTGCTTAAAAAGGCATTGTACTTGAAATGGGATCAGCATACTTAAAGGGGCAATGGATGTCTCTCTCTCTCACTCATGCATGCACCCCCCCACACACACACTCTGGAAAGTCAGCACCTGTGCAGCTATGCATGTGCTGTCAGGAGGAGGGAGTGGTGCGCTCCAGCTGGATAGCGTGGGCTTATCATCATGTTCAGTTTTTGCAGGAAGTGTTCGCAGCTACTGCCCTGCATCTATTGTGTTTCCTCCCTCCTGCCTCAGTCCATGCTGCCTTGCAGCGCGTGAGGCTACATTAACAGCAGCGCATTAACCCTTGAGGGCCCAGACAAGTGCTAGTTCATCATTTAGCAGCAAGGCATTCCCTGGGAAATATCCCACCCTCTAACTCCACCACCTCAATCAAGCTTCACAGTCATTCATTACTGTGTACAATATTAAACTGTTGGTTTAAAATTGTTTAAAACTTATACTGTATATTTATATAATGTCTTTTCTCTGGCAGAAAAGATTTCCCTGGAACCTTAGCGGCTCCCTCATTAATTCTTATGGGGAAATTGGATTCGTTTAACATCTTTTCGCATAAAGTCACATTTTTCAGGAACATAACTACAACGTTAAGTGAGGTGTTACTGTTCTATGAACAAGATAACAGTGGACAACATAAATTAGGAATGTAGAGATGACAAAGTGTGTCAAATTTGGACAATACATGGACAGAGCATGCAGTGCAAGGACTGATTCCTTCAAAGTAACTAGGCCAAGACAAAAATGTGAGATGCAATGTATAGTAAATGCAATGAGATGTATAACAAATATAAAGGGAGAGGGTTTCTGCATAGCTTTGGAGCTGTACTCTGCATCCAGCCCCATATGTTTGAGTGCTGTGATGAGGCTTGCTATATTCACCACTCAGCAGCACCTCCTTGTGACTCATCTGGGGAATTAGCTCTGTCACCTGGTCTGACTCAGCCCGTTGTTCCATTCACTCCATGGCCTCTCATGTGCCTGGAACCACTGAGCTTTCCTCTTCGAGGCTTAAGCCTCCAGCTAATTGACATACAAGTTCTCTCTTCTTTTGGGGTATCCTCAAAATCTGCATCTAGCCATCCCCAAATGGGCTATCCCCAGTGTGTCATGTCAGCAGTGACTTGTTAGGGAACCTAGGCCCACCTTCTATACAAGTTTCCAGTCCAGGGACCTCAGTCCAGCAATTCTGAGCTTTTACTTTCCCAGCCCTTAGTGTTCCTTCACTGGACTTCTTCCTGTTCTGTTATTACAGTTTCCTGCTCTTCTCCTTTGTATCAGGGAGCATGGCTGCAAGTTTTCTCCCGTGCAGCCTGCCAGCTTCCTCTCTTTATAGATCTGTCCGGCTCTTCCCCAGCTGGAGTTCATCAGCTATTAGGCCCTAGCATGCCTTGGGTTTCCTCCTGGTGCAGCCTAAGGTTAATTTGCCTAATTTACTCCTTCAGGCCTTGTGTGGGGTGAACACCTCTGTCAGGGTTAGAATCAGGACTCACAATTTGTCAGACCACTCTGTTTTATTAGTGCAGCGCTCCGCCAATAGCACCCAGATAATGTGAGTACCATACAAGACACAAACTATCTTATTTATACAGATAAAAGGGGGGGAGCACTTAGTAAGATAACAAAAGAAGTAGAATCTGATAAGTTTACCAGGGCTAGCCATGCATATCTTATTTCCTTACTAACTATTACCGATCTTCTGTTAATGTTTCGCCATTAGCACCCTTGTTTATGCCTAATGTTTCTTTTCCTGGCACCTGTATTTCAACATTTCTTATTTCTGCTTAAAGGTACATACAACATTTCTTTAATCCATTCTTATTTTTACAATATAATTCATTCTACTTTCACACCTCATTACAAGTCTGATCAACTCAGCATAGCATTGCTGTATGCCAGATAAAGATACCTGAGTGGTGAAGTCTGGAACAGAACTGAATTCTTGGGAAGCAGAGGGGAAAGGGGTCTTGGAGGGAATCCCAAGAAACATTGTTGTTATAAGTGTTGCAAGAATAACACACACAATATTTGCAGAGCTATAAGAGGAACCAAATCAGCAAGAAACATCATGATTTCTTGGAGGATAGATTGCTATGGGACTTAGTAAGAGCCAAGTCAAGGTGGTGGGTGGTGTTCACAGAGCAGCTGCAGATAGTGGAGTGCCACTTCTGGGCCCAAGAAACAAGCACTGATTGGTGGGATCACATAGTAATTCAGGTTTGGGATGATGAGCAGTGGCTATAGAACTTTCTGATGCACACAGCCACATTTCTGGATCTGTGTGCCAAGCTTGCCCCATACCTGGGACACCAGAATGAGAGCTGCAGTAACAGTGGAGATGCAAGTGCTGATCACACTGTGGAAATCTGCAGTGCCAGATTGATCCCAGTCAGTGGGAAATCATTTTGGAGTTGGAAAATCCAGTGTGGAGGCCATTAATCATCTCCTGCTATGCAGAACAGTGAATCTTGGAAATGTGCGGACATCATGCATGCATTTGCAGCAATGGGGTTCCCAAACAGTAGTGGTGCAATAGAAAACCATGTCCCTGTTATGGCACCAGACCACATTGCCACAGAGTATATCAACAGAAAGGGCTACTTTTCTAGGATTATGCAGGTGTTAGTGGATCACCAGGCATGCTTCTGCAACATCAATGTTGGCTGGTCAGGGAAGATGTCTGATATTTGCACCTTTAAGAACACAAGACTGTTTAGAAAGCTATAAGCAAAGACTTTCTTTCCCAACCAACAGATTACCATTGGCAATGTTGAAATGCTGGAGGGATCCTGGGGGACCCAACCTATCCATTGCTCCTCTGGCTCAAGCATCAAGGAAAGATTCAACTGCTGGCTCAGCAGGTTCAGAATGACAGTTGAATATACCTTGGATAGATTGAAAGGACATTGGTATTTTTTTACTCAGAGTTGATCTCAGTGCAAAAAACATCCTAATAGTAATAGCTGTCTGCTGGGTTCTGCCTAATATCTGTGAAGCAAGGGGGGAAAGTTGTCACCGAGGTGGACATGGAGCTTAGTTGGAACTCCGAGACAAAAGGGCTATTAGAAGAGCTCCACATGAAGATATATGTCCTGCCCCCAAGTGCAGAGTGGGCAGTGCATGGTCCCCACACCCCCAAGTGTAGCACGGGAGGCCTCTAGCCACGCCCCCCAGCACTGGGTAGCCCCAGCCACTCCAAGTCCCAGCCACCCTAACCCCAACAGCACTGAAGAGGACAAGCCTGCCTGGGCTGGGGCCAAGGTGGAAAAGCAAGCATAACGGGGCTTCGGGAAGGAGCATGGACAGGGCCAGAAGGGGCTCTTTGGGGAGGCACAGCCTTCTCCAGCCTATTGGACATGCCGCCCATGACAACTGGTGTGGGAAAGCTCCATACGACAGAGGAAGAAATAAGATTACCATACCTAGAAACCTATGGGAGAGGATTGCAGAGTCTGTCCATGGAAGTTTCATTGAGATCTCTCAGGAGGATTAAAGGTACATAGAATCATAGAACTGTAGGACTGGAAGGGACCTCGAGAGGTCATCTAGTCCCCTGCACTCATGGCAGGACTAAGAATTATCTAGACCATCCCTAACCTGCTCTTAAAAATCTCCAGTGATGGAGATTCCATAGCCTTCCTAGGCAATTTATTCCAGTTGTTAACTACCCTGACAATTAGGAAGTTTTTCCTAATGTCCAACCTTGCTGCAATTTAAGCCCATCTCTTCTGGTCCTATCCTCACTGGATAAGGAGAACATTTTTTTCTCCCTTCTCTTTGTAACAACCTTTCATGCACTTGAAAACTGTTATCATGTCCCCTCTGTCTTCTCTTCTCCAGACTAAATATACCCATTTTTTTCTATCTTCCCTCACGGGTCATGTTTTCTAGACCTTTAATCATTTTTGTTGCTCTTCTCTGGACTTTCTCCAACTTGTCCACATCTTTCCTGAAATGTGGTGCCCAGAACTGGTCACAGTACTCCAATTGAGGCCTAATTAGCGTGGAGTAGAGCGAAAGAATTATGTCTCGTGTCTTACTTACAACGCTTCTTCTAATACATCCCAGAATGATGTTTGTGTTTTTGACAACGTTACACTGTTCTCTGATATTTAGCTTGTGATCCACTATGACCCCCAGATCCCTTTCTGCAGTACTCCTTCCTAGGCAGTCATTTCCAGTTTTGTATGCGTGCAACTGATTGTTCCTTCCTAAGTGGAGTACTTTGCATTTGTCCTTAATGAATTTCATCTGATTTACTTCAGACCATTTCTGCAATTTGTCCAAATCATTGCGAATTTTAATCCTTCCTTCCAAAGCACTTGCAAACCCTCCCAGCTTGGTATCGTCTGCGAACTTTATAAGTGTACTCTCTGTGCCATTATCTAAATCATTGAAGATATTGACCAGAACCCGACCCAGAACTGATATTTGCTCTCCGTGACCCTCCTATCTCTTCTACTGCAAATAAATTAATGGAAAGTCAATAGCTGTGTCATGCTAAGTTGGGGGTGCCATCAGTACATCATCTTAATGGGACCTACAATTACACACATCCAAGATTCCTTCCCCTGCATCAGGCTCACCCGTGCTCAACTGCTAGGACTAACTGGACTGCGGTGGAGTCTAAAACAGCTCCTGTATTATGGCATAGCTGGCCCTTCCTGTTGCATATCCCTCTCCTCATTCTCACTGTTCATACCAGGGGCTTGTGACATGGGCTCCTTGGAGGTCTCCATAGTGGTCTGCAGTGAGGTAGTGGGATTTCCACCAAGTACATGGAACTCTTTATAAAAGTGGCAGGTCTGCAGCTCAGCAGTGGATTGACTGTTGGCTTCCCTGGCCTTCTGATATGCCTGCTGCAGATCCTTAGCTTTAACATGGTACTGCTGCTGATCCTTGTTGTACTGCTTCTCCTGCATCTCCCATGCAATCTGCTCATCAATGTCATTTCTACGGCTGGTCTGTAGTTGTGCTTGCACAGCCTTTTCTCCTCACAAGAGCCAATGTCTCCTATCTACTCCAAGCCAGAGCACATCTGTAGCACGTAGTCGGCATGGTCAGCTGGGCAGTTGCACACAATAATATAGAGCTGCTAGGTCTGCTCAGCAAGCTGGACAATCAGGAAAAGGCATTAAATTCATGGGGCTTTAAAGGAGAAGGGCACCTTCCAATCTCTATGACCCATGGGCAGTGGCGTTCACAGTTGTGACAAGAGCTGACAGTTTCAGGCATTGTGGGACAGCAGCTACTCACTGTTAGGGTCAACATAAGTAACACAGTGTCTATATTCGTGCAGTATTGACCTCAGTACATTAACAATGTCTCAACTCCGGTGCAGAGATGGTGTGACTGCCTCACTGTACTAGGGTTCTTACATAAGTGAGAGACAAATTTAAGTGTAGACCCATGGACAACTAGGTCTACACAAGGCAGCTTATGTCAACCTAACTTTGTAGTGTAGACCAGGTTATAGTTATAAGTGTTTCACACTTTCTGTGTTTTCATACCATTTTTTTTAATGGCAGAGCTGATTAAGACATTTATTTTTCATTTGATTTCAAATACTATTTTTGATCATTATACCATGAAATAAGCACTGTAAAAGGTCTGCATGTATTCATTTTCGGGCCTGATCTTGCAAGATGCAGAGCATCTAACCCCAGTCAGAGTGGAGGGTGCTCAGCAATTCTTGGGAGTACTCAACATCTTCCAAGATCAGAGCCTTCTTATGTAAGAAATGTGAAAAATAAGTTTCTTGCTTAATAAGACATGGCAAATTCCAACTTGCATTTCTTAAATCATTTATCTCACATGCAGAGACTGGAGTCAAATTATGTATCCCTGCTGAAATTGCTTGATATGCCATTCCAGGTGCAATCCAGACCAGAAAGAGACTGTGTCACACCTGCCCTGCAAACTTGGGTGCCTCACAATGCTCTCCTGCTGTAGTTCCCACCTGGGCCACTCACAAACAGCTTTCCAACATGCAGGTCATACTGTGAGAGTCTGTGTATAGCTGCAGCCTGCCAGCCACACATCCATCACACTCTGGCTTCCATCAGCCTTGGTTACCGCTTGCAGGGTGACCCCAACACATTCCCAATCCCAACTTTCCCCCCAAATGTGTGTTCTGCACTGTCCAGTCCTCTCATGGACAGTCTGTTGCCCCTCTAAGGGGATCAACATACAACAGTTGGCCACCCTTCAAGAAATTACCCACACAGTTCAAAACACTGGATTAGTTTTGATTAAAGAATAAAACAAGTTTATTTAACTACAAGGAGATAGGTTTTAATACAAGTATCAGGCATTAAAGTTGGAAATGATTAAAAAAAAATAAAGGTAAAATGCTTCCTAATACTAAAACTTAAGAAACTAGACTTGGTTCATGGTGAAGTCCCTTACCACGTTTCCAGATTTTCAAGCCAGGATCAGCTCCCAAAGTCCAATGGCTGTTTCTATTTTGGTGTTACATGAAAGAAAGAGAAATGGATAGAAAGAGATAACTTGAGGAGTTTTTGCCCCTCATTTTTATAGTTCAGTGGCCCTTTGAAATTGCATTTTCCTGAAGGTTACCCCTAGAATAGATAAAGTTCATGTCCACTGCCAGGACAGAGATAAAGAGTCTGGTAGTGGAAAAAGGTTCCATGCTGTTGTTTGCTACAATGCAGATCAATTTGTTCCTACATCCCTTTCTTGCAAATGAATGGCCACTTGATAGGTGATGATGACACCTGGCTAGTGGTGTCAACTTGTCCTTTGTTTTAAAGAAATAGGTTTACCCACTACCCAGACTTGTCTGGTAAACACACTTCAGTCATGATTTCAGCTTATGTTAACAACTTTACTAATAATATTGTTATACACATTTCATCATGTTATTATTGACCAGCAAGTTATTAGTTTTCAAATGATACCTCACAAGCCATGTTTTGTACAAAGATTATTACAGTAGGCTGTGAATACAGAGGTGCATTCGGTCACACTTGAGAACGTATTATTGTGTGATTGTTTTCTGACTGGGAGTGGTCATGCACTCAAAACATGCCTGCCTATCCTATACAATTCCTACTGGAGTATAAGGAATCTGTACAATGGGGATAGACTCCAGTTCAGGAAAACACATGGCTTCAAACAATGGACTTTAAGTACGTGTTAAAGCATGGTCGTGAATGGAGATATTTTCCTGAACTGGAACCTGGATTATGGGTGAGAAGCATAGGTCTGAAAATGTGCAGGCCATACCCCCAGACACCTACACTACATTGTGTAATGTCATCCTTGGCTCCTGTGTAAGGGGATCTGAGGAATAATCTCTCTCCAGGTTTTGTGAGCAGCAGAAATAGGGACAGAAAACCTCAACTCTTATTTGCTTTCTGATCCACGGGTTTTATGTACACTTGTGGCCAGAATTTGGACCCTAGGATATAACTAAAGTTGTAACTATAAAACCATGTTACATATAGCCATGAATATTTGTTCCCATTTTGTACTACATTGGATGGTAGTTTGAGACAATAAATATATCAAAATCTGCATCCTTCGCTGAATTAATATCCGGCTAAATTTACATGCCCTGGATTTCAACCGAGCTCATCTGAACAGTGCGTAAAGCATGTCCTGACCTAACACATCTCCTTGCTGCCAAGAGCCCTCCCCTGTCTCCAGTATGCATTAGCCAAGTGACCTGCCTCCCAGCTGCCAGTTCACAGCCCATCAATTGGAGCTGGAAATCAGCAAATGGAAGAGGGCACAGACACTCCCAGCTGACACGCATGGGCTTAGGAAAGGAACTGACATGGAATATAAAGAAAGAGACAGACCTACCTGAGACAGGGAATAGCAGCAGTTGTAGGGTGAGATTGTGGGAGGGTTAGGAGGTGATCTCCTATAGGGAAAAGAGGGAGAGATCAGCAGATGAAAGAAGCCTGTTGCATAGTGGGAGGACTGACAAATTTAGAATGAGTAACATACTTGTCGTCAGTTCCACAGTTCCACTGTGAAAAGTATAGGATTAATTTATGCACCAGCTGCCTGAATAATATTTCTTTGAATTACTAGATGAAATGTCAGATTTTGTGTTAATAGTAACAGCAACAAACTTGAAAGATCTGCCCAAAACTTGAAATGTAACAGATATCCCCTTGCCAGCACCATCTTACCTTAATTATTCTTGATACTGGTGAATTTTAAAAATGGATTTACATTCACTCTTAAAAGTGTCATGCTGTAATAAATTCACATTAGAATTATAAGGATCAAGTAACTACTTATGGATATTATTCTATGGGTATTGCTGAAACAATTCATAGTTTACAATGGTCCAACAAATGGAATGAGACATTGTGCCTGTGGACCATAAAGATGAAGTAAAATCCCGAGATTACTACTGTCAATTTGAAATATGAATATCAAATCAATCTCAAGGTTAGCACCATTTAGAAAAGTGACTGTAACATACACTTATTAGGAAATCTGGATTTAGAAAAAGTTTTGTGTACTTTCTGAACTCTGGTCGCTTCAAGTGAAAAATAGACTCTTGTCCATCTCAGTGTTTTTTTGTGTAAAACAAAAATGCTGTTCAGTGTGAACACGAGTAGTATATCTGTTTTTAAAACCAGTTATCAATGGTAGCCATTTATTTAATCCCTATTTAGACAAAGAATGCAAAGCTACCTGTAAAGCAAATTGCATTCTCAACACATGACAAGACGAACACATATAATGGAAGCCAGGTGTTAAACTAATTTCTAATTTAGCCATAAATGAAGAAAAGAGAAATATTAATCCTCAATACAAGTTGTTGTGGTATTACAGAATCCATCATAATGAAGAAGTGACCCCACTTTGCATAAAGGTTAAGTGTACAAATGGTACTGCATTGACAGAAATGTTAATGAGTTTATGTGTGGCAGCAGGTAAGCAAGAGATGGCAGAAGGAAGCTATTGTGATAGGCAGATAATTACAATGGAAGTCATGTCTTGGATAATGACTAGGATTCACATCACATATCTTTTCAGTCACAGTACAATTTCTCTAGCTCTGTTTATGGTAATCTATGGGATTATTTGACAGCAAGGTGACATTTTGACTTTGGAACAAATTTCTTTCATAGACAGCGCAATTACTCACTGATATTGTGACATTCAATTAGACACAGCCCTGCTGTGTAATTTAGATTTTGCAGAATATACAAATATTTGGTATATTTTTTCATTAATACATTGAGGTCCTTTTGGGTTTTAACATTCTGATCTTTTTATTCTAAATGCTTTGGTTTTACTAATATGCGGTAGTTGAGAGAAAGTAAACAATTGTGACTATTTAACCATTGGACTGCTAGGACTTTTTTTTTAAAAAAGGAAAATATTATGTTTCCAATACTTAGACAGTTTAAAAACAAGGAATATGGACTTCCAAGTAGGGCTTATCTGTGTTTTAAACTACACTGAGTAATAGCAAATGTATTTTTTCAAAGATTCTGTTTTTAGGATACAGTGGGCCGGATTCTTGGCCTTAGACCCTGCACTTCCAAGCACCCAAAAACCAGCTTTAACTGAGCAAGCAAGGATTATCTCTGACACAGAGAATACTCAGATGGGTGTTGTAAATCTATTCCACTGACTATTCTCCAGAGGATATTTCAGGAGCAGGGTAGGGCATCAAGGGCAGGAGAGGAGATATGGACCTCCTGATGCTCCACTAGATCCTTGATCTTCTGGGACCATTGCAGAGCTGGTATAATTTAGAGCAGACACTGTGGGGGACTGTGTGTGTTTCACTGCAGAGTCAAAGCCAAACAGTGAGCCTCAATGGTGAATAGTCAGTATGTTAAAGGGTAAGTAGTATTAAACCCAGTTCAGTGAATTGTTCCTAAGTGATAAACGATTTACTTGGCAAACAGATTGGAATTTTTAAGAATTATGTTTTGTAGGGATATTATCTTCCATCTTGAAATGGAGGCCATTCCCCTGACTGGAACATCGCGTCTCTGGCTGTGGATTGGGCACACCCGATCCGTTCTAACCGGAACGTGACCTTCCTTCCTCGGAAGGGAAGTTGTCTCCCTTTGACCTATTAGCATTAATCAAATATTATTTTGCTCGCCTTTTGGCGATGTGCCTTATAGCCATTGAGCTGCCAAATTCAGGATAATTAGCTGATTGTGCAACATGTAACCGCAATATAATATGGCTTTGTAACCTTATATGTAGTGGAAAGATTTACCCTCTGAGAGTAGTAAACATGTAATTGCACATGTGCAAGGAGGGAGAAAAGAGA